>NC_087376.1:2439979-2500899 GCF_031761385.1 Necator americanus
GATCCAATATTTTGAAGGAAGTTAAATGTTAACGATTGTTTACAATGTTAGAGGGTCGTTTGGCGAAGGAAGACTTGGCGCCCATTAAAAAAAAAACGAAATTTGTGACGTTGAGATGAGAAATGTAAGCAGAATAATGGAGAAATATTTGGATATGGTCACAATTTGCAGCCAGAAAATGTGGAACAGAAAATCCACGAAAAGAATTCAACAAAAAGAACCACAAAAAAAAACAGCAGAAAATTAATTATGGGCTATTTTTATTAGCTTGTAAGATGACAATTACATGGTGAGTAGAGCATGTATCGGAATTATACGAGACCTGGACTTCCCTTACTTGTAAACGCCTACTCAGTTTCATACTAGTAGTGGACCACTATTATATTACGCTACTACAGGAAGATCCAGAAACATAAGCATTTTGTTGCAGATGTGTGAAAAAATATCATCACAATGTGTTCATCCAGAATTCATTTCTAAAAATCGATACTTGATCTGATCTGACCTGATCGATCACAGAATGCTAACTCAGCAATAAAGAGGTTGACTAAACTTCGAAGGTGTTCCATAAATACAGTGACTGAAAAAATTCTCAAGAACTTTTATACGCTTCTGGATATGAGCGAACAATGGCTAGAAAGGATTTCAGGAGGATCTAATTAAAGTAAATCCTTGTCCGTTGATATTTGTATGCAAAAAAAAACGAATGATTTATCTCCATGTTTTTTGTTATCCTATTTTTAGACTATACGAATAATCATGGAACGAAAACAACTTCAAAACAATAAAACGATGACAAAATAACTCTCTCATGCAGTTCACAAGTTGACGACAATCACGTTTGGGGAAAAATTAGCCATGAGGAACCGGGTTCATTTTTTTCGTCCACAACTGCAGCCCAGATGTTGATGTTATAACCATTAAAATTCAAAAAATAAAAGATTTCTCGAGACCACGCAGTTTTAAGCTTCACTTAGGTCTGATTTAATTATTCGAGAAGACAAACTGACAAAACACGTTGAAACATAGCTAAATCAAATTCTAAAAAAAAGCAAAAATCAAAAAAAAAAATCCGTAGTCCACATGTGGACTACGTTTTCATTAACGTGTTAATAACTAATCCAAACCAATTTTTTAGGGTCGTTAACAAGCGAATTAAAATCGTGAGATACGAAAATAATAACATATAACAGTTGGACAACTACAGACATTAAATTTGATAAATATTACCTCCTGAATCCTTAATAAATTGTTTTTATACCCATGAGACGGTTATTCCATAGTTAGTTTCATATATACGGGATCATAAAGCGTAACGCGTAGGAAAAAAATTCATTTTCATTTCCATTTAGGTCATAAACAATCGATAATTCCTAACTTAACACTTACGGATAATAATAATAAAATAAATAACCCAGCTCTATGTTACATGTCAATCAAATTCAATTAAACTTTGTTCTATCAATTAGTGACGTGTTATCTTTGTGGTTCTGCTTTTTTTAATATCTTAAAGCTATAAAACCGAGGATACACAAGAAAATCCCATGTAAACGATGGATATGTTGTTCGCGGTGATCATTGATCGATTATCCGTGTATCTGACAACACATAGACGGATGACATGGTTAATAGAGAAGTTTTCGTGGACACAACAACCATGTTAAGTATTTCTGTCCATGAATAATGCTGACGAAATTTGGTCACAATTACGTACTGTTGTTAGAAATTAGAAATAAGTCAGAATTTAACCATAGTCCTAAAAAATGTACTCTAATAGGAACATAAAAAAACTTAGCACTCGAATGATTTATAATGTACTGGTGGAAATCAGTGGCGAGGTAAGTGCTCTTAATGGGGGGGAACATTTTTTTTTTTAGCGGAAGTGTGACAGGAAAATAATGAACACTAAAGTATATAAGATCGGAAAACACTTATTTACTAAGATACTTAGAAGGCCCCTTCTTTACTGGATGTGCGGATCCGAGATCGAAAAACAATCATCAACAAATTGTGAATTTCTCCAAAATCCAAACAAAAACTACATGTGTGACACTACAGAACTGGTGAGTTCTTTCTTTCTAACTAGATAAGATTAAATTTATGGATTCGAAGAAAAACCTCGAAAAGCAGAAAAACGTACTATTTTGATATGAAATAACCAGCGCTACAGGATGGAAATTGATCGACACGATAGGAATGAAAACAGGTTATCGTCGGTCGCTCGTGTAGAGATGGATGATAAATGACACAATGATTTGGAGGAAACATGATGTAAAACTGAAGACGTGTGTTGCATTCATAGATGATAACACTATTTTATAAAAATAAAAAAAAGAGAGCCTGAGAATGTCCCATTGTCCCAATTTCACCAACAAATCTTTCATAAGTGGATTTCATTTTCTCTTAATGTTTCTCTAAAATTCCAACAAAAAACTACTTCATTCGTATCATTATCGATCAAATCCAAGAGATCATCGCTGACGAAACAGGAAAAAAAAACATATATTGATCATGGGATGCAATACTAAGGATTTAAAAAGAATGAACATTTTGAAGATTTTTGAATACATGAACCAGAGAAAAAGTACGATCAAGATCAAGAAGATCCACGGATGCACCTGTATTGTTCAGTTCAGATTCCAGAGAGTGTGAAGAATTAGATGTAAAAAAAAAAGATGAAAATTTGATGGAATATCTTTTACCGGTCATGAGTGGGTCACGAGTGCGAACGAAGCGCAGCGCCTCACTGGTCCTTCCTATATGGACAATCGATCCCGAAAAGTTTTATCTTGATCAAATTCACTACTCTTCTCGCGATTTTTTTTCGCGTTCTTACAATTTTTCCCTAAATTCTCTTTATTTTCGCTCCGTTTTATTCTTGATCTCTTGCTGTGAATCGGATCGTTGACGTTGTATCTATCATTAATGTGTATTTTATTATCCAGATATCGTTATAAATAAATTCGGAACCATTTAATACTTTTTCTGGAATTGTACAATACAGCGCTGAGTTCTGAACCGAAAAATCAGGATGTAAAAAACGTAATCAACTTAGGTAACCGCTCCAAACTCTTTTTCTTTCACCCCATTCCGTGAATTAAAAAAAAAGTTATTTCGAACAAATCAAAAATCGATCAATGAGGTAGCGATTGGGTGGTATTAAAAAAAACGATAAATGTTCCTTTTTTCTTGGAATTAATCTAAAATGTATATGTAGCTAGGCAGAAATCATTTGCAGAAGGTTAATGGCCACGAATCTTTTTTTCGGGAGAGAGAGCTTTCAGATTTTGAGATTTCAAGAGTATTTCAGTGGTAAGTAAGGTTGAAATACCATCAACCTTATTTATGAGTGAAATCCTGAAATGATTAGGAGTCACTGTCGCTATCTTCCTTCATTTGTTAAGGGACAATGTGCTAAATTTTCTAACTTTATTACGTTCGTAAAAACAATGTAAACAGATGTAAATACATGATAAATTTGAAGTGATCCTTTAGCCCCTTAAAGTGAGCAAAGTGGTTGGTCTCTAAGGAATTGACCGGTCCGGAAATGATATGTTCTGATTGATCTATCGATGAAGATCAGTGACGTCTTATGTTCAGCAGTCATTTCAGTTCAGATTTATTTTTCCAGATAGTAACTCCGGGTAAAAAAGAAATCCCTTCGGGAAGCGTGTCCTCGAAATACACTCCTTCGTTTTGTTGTAGTTTTTAATTTACATGGTTACAACCAATCAATACCATTGAGGCGATCTTTGTGAGAAAGAAATGTTCCTCCAGATCCACGTTCTCTCCATCTTATCCAGAAATGTAACAATGTTTACTAGTTTATATTCCAATCTGATGTACCACTAGCCAACGTGAAAAGCTTAGATGATTTCAATGTTTCCAACTAGGGATCAATTGATTTGAATAATTAACAAAAATAACAATATCACAAAAAAATCCGTAATTTACTATAGAATACTATTGTAGGAAGCATTATCAACATTAAAAAGTCTGTGATAAAGACTAAGAAGTCGATGAATTTGGGATTTCTCCATATCCTCATTGATAGATCCAGTGTTACTGCTGATGTAACAGATCTTATAAATTACCGTATACGAAAAACTGTAATTTTTCCCCTCTCACTAATTGTACATCCATAATGGAGGTATGGTAGTGTGTGGTCTATGAATTCATCGCTCAGCACATAACTTCGCCTTACTCTTCACCATGAGTGTTGGATAGGTATCGATTATTTCCTTACATATCCTTTTTTTGCAGAATTTCGCACTCTTCTTACAGAACATTTGAAATTGTTGAATTTCGAAGCATTTTACAGTGTCTCAGCGAATTTTACTAAACAAGATGGACTTGCTCCTCCTGGATGATGCAGACCTCCTTTCCTCTCCTGGTTTTTTTTCATTACTGTTACATTGAGTACACTTTCCGCAAATCATTAGTTCCACATATATTATTATTCAATAAACGACGATCACAATCGAGAAATTTCGTGAAATTAAGTATACTACAGAGGCGTAATCAACGGAAATAAAATTGTGCATGTTAAGTATTGAGCAAACTGACTGCAAGCAAAGCAGAAAATAAAAAATAAAAATAAAATATAAACTCACGAAATGAGTTCACCATGTATCAAAGAAAAGAAGTTGTAAAACGTAGAAACACCTTCAAGAGATTTCTGCGACATAGAGATATAAAATAAAGTTATAGACAAAATTGTAAATCACATTGTAATGAAAATGAACTAGTACATACCCATGTAATGAATTTTCACGAAATGGTGAATGACACAAGTTTGTAAAAATAATAATATCAAAGGGAAACGAGAAAGACAGCTGAGGTCATCGTTAACCTCATTACAGTGTCCAATGTAAGGGAAATATTGACTATTATCATTATTGCTATTATCACGATCTTCAGCAGGATTATGAGTCATTTAAAGCACAATCCAAGAACACAAAAAATATATTTAAAAAAAAAACTTAACTCAGCTAATAGTAAACATTTTATAATTTTCTCATGTTATGAAGCAACAAACTTTTAAAGTGATATATTAAAAGTAGATGAACTACTTCAGTTATAGATATCCGCTGCTCCATCTTAGAAGATTCGATCTTTTCATTTTGTTGAGCTTTTTCGTTGCAGGACCAACCTGTGGCGATGATCCGTCACCTTTTGCGCCATCTTTGCGTTTTCTAAAAGAAAAGACTCGTTATGGTAACGATGTATTCAAGTATTGATTGGTTTGAAACGTAGGGTTAACGTGGGAATTCGAAATATTTGCTACGAAAAAGTATATAAAACGCATGTTTGTTATTGCTACTTCAAGGAAGTAATGAAGAAACAACGGCACATTGGTGCTAAGTGCACATTTTCAGGAATCTCGCAACGCAGCCTTGAAAATTAAAGTAATGCCCATACACAAATTCCCTTGCGCAAAAATGTTTGAAGGTCACCATGTGGTGGTTGCCATGGTTCCGATCGATGAACACAAAACATGGATTAAAAGGAGCGCAAAGTTGATACGGAAGGTCCCTCATTAGAGTTGTTCATGGCTTTTTTTTTTGCTTGAGATTCTAGATTTATGTCTAATATAAAAACTTTCCTGTATAGGTATGCAGTTTCAAGAACTACTTTTCGAATAAGATAAAAGAGGAGAAAATGTAAGTAGGGAAAAGTAATTGAGGAGATCACAGGCAATGAAAGGAGAACCACAAACAGAAGTTAAATAAAAGTCGACCCCAGGCAGCTACAATCTCGGAGCGCTGATTTTTTTCTTTTCCTTTCAAACGTTACTCTGCATCTAGGAAGAATCCTGTAAGAGAATTTTTTGTTCAGACACTTCGGTTTTTGGTGAAAATTTGGATTCTTATTCCATTCTTTCATGCAGACACGAAAAAAAAAAACAACTTTTGAGATGTTGGAGAGAACCTGTAAAAATCAAAACTAATCTTCATTAACTTGCCGTAATAAAAGGTTCAGCATAGGAGACGAAGGATCTGGTGCTACTGCATAGTACGGATTACATTTATCCGGAAGTTGAAATTCGCCTGAAAATTCGTATAATTTGATTAGCGATTGAGCGAAAAACAAGCCAATATATTTTAGAAATGTCACAACAACGAGAGAAAAAAAAACAGTTAACCAACGAAAATCTTAGAACAAATATAAGCACCTCCATTTGGAAGCAATTGCACAAGGCAGTATTCATCTTCTTGGCTCTCTATAAGGTGTTTCTCTAGTGCTCTGGTTATTAATTCGTTCATACGATCACCGTTTTTTACCTAAAGAAGGACAAACATACAAATTTAATAAAGAAAAGGAACTAATATAAGGGATAGGAAAAAAAATAACTGACTTTAATGCACTTGTAATTCGCACAACCTACAGATGATTGACATTCATCATCGAGCCCTACTCGAGCTAGATGAAAAGATCCACTATCTGCTTGAGGTCCAGAGGACTGGTATGAGGATGATGAGCAGGTGGATGCCTGAAAATTTAGTCTATGAGACGAACGATTCTAATATATTAATAGTAAACCTTAACTGACATCACTCTGATGCAATCCTCGTTTGATATGATCTGGCACGGAAGCACTGCAGCTAGGTGTGTCAAAACAGTCCATACGTGAATGTTCAGAACACACTCTCTGAAAAACAGAAAACAACTACCATGCGTGGATCATCGAAATTTCGGATCTTTTTGATGGCATCACAATAAAAACGATGACGATAAAAAGTCGTAACTTCAACAAAAAGAAAAAACGCTTCTACAGATTCGTTCTCTCACCGAACACTCCGGAATAGTTGCGGAAATAGAGGCTTCCAGTTCCTGCGTTGAGTCACCACTGTACGCTCTTTTGTGAGGAAACACATCAAGAGGTGAGAATTCGCATCCTAAATACGACACGTCCAATTTTTCCTAAACAAGCACCACAACTTTATTGCATCATCAACAACTTCCGAGGGGTTTTTTTTTATAAAGGAAAGTCTAATAGATTTCTGAAAGGGAACTCATCACTATGAATGCAACGGACAGAAGTTGTTGTAAGAGAAAACATAGGAACTGCAGGAAGAAAATACGATATCAGAAGATATTTTACAACTGAAGAATGAAACAAAAGAGGAAATCATAAGGAGGGAATTTGAAAGCAATCTGATGTTTCTTGCAAAACTACGTAAATACTAGGAAACCAAGAGTGATGAATATTCTATTGTAAGGATATCCGAAGAGGAAAAGGAGACAAAATATACATACAATGTTCGGAAAAATATTTGGTGGTGGTTGATCAGGAAAAGGGAACTATTAACAAGGTCAGAACAACATTTATGTGTATTGTTCACCGGCAAAAAGGAAGTCCTCATTCAATAGCACCAGTGTCTCTTCAACTGAATGACGTTGAGTAATTTTTATTTTGGAAGTTAGAGGCGTGCGGACTTGTAGGAACCGCTACGCACGTCAAAATGACTTCACATTTCTGCGAGGAACTCAATAATGCCGGAATATGCTTTAAAAAACAACGGACCGATACGTTGCTGATAAAATGTAGACCTTCCACCTTTGTAGGACACTGAGCTTGCAGGCGTTGACGGTGCTGTAAATGATTGAACACCTGGCGCTGTCCGAGACATCGTCCGTGAAAGCGACACCTGTATTTAACAAGTTTTAAAACGTTCTAGCAGGTAAATGAAAATATGTTGCATATCCTTACGGGTCCAGGAGGTCCTCCATCAACACGACCGTCGATCCATTCTTCATAATTGGTGCAACTGTCACTCGAGAGTCGGACAGCCATCGGGGATATAGCGGCTAAGGTAGATTCGACGACTGGATCGGCATAGCTGGATTGAGAATGCGAATGAGAGTGCGAATGCGAATGCGAAACATTCGCATTCCCATCTTCACTAAGTTTCGACGAATTGAATAGACGAGCGAGTGTGTTGCTGAAAGCACACATTTTATGTAGCATTAAAGAAAGGAATAAACAATGTTTAGAGCGGGCATGGATTTCACACTGAGACAAAACGCGATCGTGACAGAATGTGTTGCAGGTCGACCTTGGAAGGTCGTCAATGTTGTTTTTTTAAAAGCAATGCTCATCCAATTGATCGTCACCGAAACTGAGCACTGAAATGCGCTCAAGGACGTCGCGCCTACTCGTGACAGCATCATCTCGCGCCAACAACCTTTGTGAATATTTTTTCGATCTTACCTACATCAGAAAACATAAACATAATAAGGTAATGGATTTGAACTGCTTCAACAACGTGTGAATAAAGGTCCCACTAAAACTTCGACACTTCGATATGAAGTATGGATATCAGAAAATGGACCTGGATTATGGGACATTTGAGGAACCTACGATGTTTTAATAATATGTGCACATCATATTTCGATTAAAAAAATCACCGCTCATCCGCTGAATAAATAAGTCACGACAAATGTGATACTACAATCAACTTGGGTCTACCCGGAGCATAATCGATGAGTGTTGGAATTCGTATCTGAGGGAGTCAAGAACGAAGAATCATCAGTTAAATTCTTCAAAAGGATTTGTCAACCACAAAGGTCACACAAACAAAATCAACATTCCAAAACAACGCCATATAATCTTTGGTGAGATGTCGTTAAGGTCAATCGTCTTCGTCTTTATATCTAGGGACTGCAATGAATTGAAGTATTACAATAACAGCTAACACACCTTTTTGCCAATACATTGGAGTTTCCATTGGATTGTGATGTGTTGTGACGCGAATTAAGATCGGGCGTTGAAACTACCGTTGGCTGTTCGACTTCCAAAGAACGATTGAAACTGCAAGAATGAAAAGACTCAAAAAGCGTTCCTCTACAGCTCCTTTGAGCACTCAACAAAGGAAACACTCACCACTCCTTCTCGGATAAGCACGGTAAAAAGTGAAACCATGCACAGAACACGCGATCCATGGGTATGTGATAAGCACGAGCAGCTGACTGGAAAAGTCGAAGCTTTGCCAGCACTTCAAATTCCTTACGACGTTTCTCGAAGTTGATCAATCCATCTGAGAAAAAAAAAGATCACTTTAGAACTATCTAGTCTTCACAACAACAAATAGAAATATAAATTAAGTTATTCTATTCGAAATCAGAGGAAAGAAGACAAATCACATCATTCATGACGCATTCAATAACAGTCATGAACAAAGATGCGATAGTCGGTGCTCTGACCCCCTTCATTTTTGCACGGTTGGCTAAAGGACCCCGTTCACTTGAGCTGCACCCCATGAGCTAAACCCCCTTCACCTGAGGAGGGTCCGGCTTCTCCCTATCGCACCTATGGTCATGAACAAATTATATTCATCAAAAAGAGGATATCAAGGCTCGTTACTACAGTTGCTCAAGTAGAAATAGGAATTTATACGTATGGGCCGCAAGAATAGAACAAAGACAAATGGATGTGTTTGAAATGAAACTCCACAAATGTAAGCTTCAGAACTTCAAAACTGCGACAGCCCAGCAGACATCAAACCAATGGAAACCACGAAAAATCACTGTTGATATCGAATCAAAAAATTCAAAAGAAAAATCTCGCTCTTTTTTTTTCTATTAGATGAAGATAAAAGAGTAAACATTGTGGAAATGTTTACCAAGTCGAATTATCCAGTGGTATACAAGATTTACAACAACAAAAAAAAAACAGTACCTTCAGTAAAATCCTGAGTGCATTGATCTATCATTGTTAAATCCGTAAGGAACGAGCCCAAATACGGCACCGTGCCCTGACATTCCGCTAAATTTACATCACTCTTTGTTCGCCGACAGTTCTGAACGAGTTGGGGACGTCTGAGTGGTGAACTTTTGGCTGTTCCTTCCTATAAAAATATCGAAAGTAACGTCTTCGATCAGACAAAACTAAAGAGAAACAAGGAGTGCAATATCAAAAAAGAACGAAATTGCAAAGAGAAAAACACGTCGTCAACCTCCTCGGACCCAACCATCTTCTATGTTTTCTACAATAGCCATTTCCAACCTGCTCCAGTATTCGTCGAGCGTTCCGTTCGTCACCCTCCTCGTCCATGTCGTAAATTGCTGACAGATCGCGGAACTGCGCCATAGATCGACTGAAGAAGTACATTGCCGGATACTAAGCCAAAGCTCCATTTTGAAAGAATCTGGCTTGTAACATTCCACGTCACAGCAAGCATCTGAGCTCTAAGAATTTACACAACCTACGGAGTTTGTGCGAAAAGAATCTTTGTCAGAACTCGATATATGTGTACCTCGGAACAAGGGCCCACACAGATTTCAAGCGATGCACTGGTTCAGACTGAAGGCTCGACAAGACCGCTTTCAACGACGAGAAGTTCTTCAGAGCTCGGAGTTCCTTAAAACCTCAAGAGCATAACTAAACATAGCTCGCTTCATCTCGACACAAGATGTTCCATTATGCTAATTCTAGTCATTTCCAGAAGCAATACGCTCCAATATCTAACCTAATCAAAATAAAACAGATAGTAACAAAATTTCTAAGCAGCTCTTTCGAATATGAAGAGTGAACGAAAGTGCAGAGGTGGCAAAAAAAAGATAGCATGTAAATATCTTAAACTTTTTATTTCTGTCGAATAACTTTAGACGTAAACTAGAATCAATCATATAAATCAACTAACTCTCGCAATATCGATCCATTTGGCGATTATCTTGGCCCGAAAATCAGGTCGACAGTCTGGCAGAACGATACTCGTCATGACCCGTTGTGAGACTGCATTGAACTGAGAAAAACAATCTCTTTTTTAAGTGCACTTTAATGTCTCACAATAAAGACAGCATCGAGTGATACTGACATCCTTCTGGTACTCTTTGCGATAAAAAAAAAGCTAGTTCTCATCCTTTACACATCACAATTACCCCTATTCGCGCATAAGAAATCAATTCCTATCAATTTTATCAAATATAATAAATTACGATAAATGACAGAGATGGATAGAAGTACAGTACCTGATCAATGGTTGCTTTCACTGTGTACACCTTTTCATTTGGTAACCTATGCCTTTTTGACCATACACATCCTTGACATTGATGGATGATGAGTTCACGGAAGAGTTCCTAAGTACAGATGAATGTGCTGAAATATCTGTCGCGTACAAAATGGATACGTCATTATCCACTCTTTGAAAAGATGTTGAAAAACAGATACCGCATCCCAAAATGTTAATTGCTCTGCAATCTGGACACAATTTTCGCTCCCCACGTCGAACATCTTCACTCTGCAGGAGAATTATATTTATTGAAAGATAGACCCATTGTAGAATTGTTCTTTCGGCGATTATAAAAAAAAACCGGCCGAACACCAACCTCTCCTGCGGATTTTTCGAATATTCAGAAGCATCGTAACCAAAAGCATAAGCAAGCTGATCTAGGGATGGAAGAGCGGCTGAAATTGGCCTAGAAATTCCAAAATAACAAGAATTCCGGGAAAATTGGTACCTATCATGCCGCCTTCTTCCTGAACATGCTTGAAGCGTTCCAGTAGCTTTCTTGACTTAGCTCGTAAGTCGGATAACTTGCTGCGTTGCCCAAAATCCAGTATGTTCGTAAGCATAGAGAAATCGCATTCGGGATCGTAAAAATCCTCCGGATACATGTCCAACCAGCAGATCAATATTGATCGGATAGAACTACAAACTGTTTTCTATAGAAATTTAGCATAAAGAAACAACATGAAAAAGAAAAGACAAGGAATAAGAAAACTAACTTTTGTATAACAAGAGCGGATGTACTCGAGTTCACCTCATTTTCAAGTGACTCATAGCGACGAAGTAATCTAAAAAGGGATGTTATTTGCGTAAATAAGGAGGCAAGGTAAGGGTGAGGTAAGGTGATAACGAGTCAAAGGAACTGCTACATGAGTACTGGGTTCAGAAAGAAAACAACCAAACAATCAACAACTCCTAATCGTCATCATCCCAAAAAGAAGGGATTTGAGGTAGAAAACAAAGGAAGTAATACAGAATAGGACACTGGGCAAAAAATAAATAAATTGAATATACCTATCTAGCACATTCATAGGTTCCGCAAATGCTCTATATGTGGCAAAAAATACGTTGAAATGTCGAGAATCCATTGTGCCATCTGCACCCACGAGGCATTCCTGGTTGAAAAGAACATCTTTGCATGTACAAAAAATGAAAGCACTTGATGAAAGAGGAAGAAAAACATTTTTAAAGAAAAAAGTAGGTAGCAAATGGCTCGCACTATGACGAGAAATCTTTAGCTGATCCTAAACAAACGTGAGAAACCACAAGTAAACGAAAGAACTGCATAAGGATTGATCCATCATTCACTGATATCCGACACTTCGTGATTTATAAACCACCGAAGCCACCAATCACCACAAATAACTTTTTTCATCGTTAGTACACCTTAGAAACTCTCAAAACCAGAAAATTTTTTTCAAATTAGCAAAAAACATCTTTGAGATTATTCCACGAAAGAGATATTACTAAAGAAAATATGCAAGTTGTATAAACTGAGGTAACATTCAACACACCACAAGCTTTTCCATGGTACCGGCTTTTATCACACGCTCCTTCACACTTTCCCATTGGAGATGATCTGATCCTGGGCACGGACATTGAAGTTGAGGACGGTCCGGATCGATGGCACGGTACCTCTGCAAATATTTGGCGATAAACTCGGAAATATGGCGGGTAAAATGTTGAGAGGGAAGGGGTACTCAGTGGCGCTCTTATTTCTGGAAGTGAATAACTAAATCAGTCAGTCAGGGCCCTAAGACTTAAGCATAAGCCTTAGAGGATCAATGACAAGTAAGCTAAAGTTACTAAGTGGAAAAAGTAAGATAAAACGTCCAGAAATAATAGCAATGAGTGTCCCCCCCCCCCCCCCTGCCCAACTACATTTTTCCCAATATATGTCTCCTCATATTCAATAATTAAACAGAAGACTAACCGGTACACCGTCGTAACCTGGAGGAGGAACATATCTGACCTTTTTCAGATAAACGGCGTACACTGCGTCCTATAAGAGGATATCAGTTAGGAAAAAGAAGAAGGAACTATCCTCATAAAAATAATCATTGTGTTCAAAGCAGTATTTACATTTGGTACTGCAAGAGAATCAGCTGAGTAAATCGAATCAGATTCTTTCACATATGGGAGCATCAAAAACCACTTTGGAAAAAATAACGCTTTGTAAACAAAGCAAAACAATGAATTCGTTTGAGGATGAGGAAGAATCCGTTTTATTTACGATGCTGATAATACAGAAATTATTAAAGACGGAGTACAGCGGAGGTGAACATTAAAAACAACGCGTAAGAAAATCACCAAAGAAAGATAATAGGATGACGGAAAGGAGAAAGATAACAAGGGATTATTATAGGATAGCTAAAAAGTACATAAACACCTTCAGTTGAGGCCAAGAATTTAACAGTTTCGTTGTTAGCGGAAATCGAAATCCTAGCGCCTAACAATTAAGCCTGTGATGTGGCGGATATAAAACCAACAAAAGTTTTTTATCCTCGCGAAAGCCAAGGTAGAGCATTGTAAATCTTTAAAATTTCTTAAGGATCGCACACTACAGCGAGCAAAAAAATGGAAAAAAAAACGAAAAAATGTATGGACGGTTGTGCAACAGCAGTGCCTCCACATCCGAAATAAAGGAAACAGTTGCGACAAAAAAAAGTATCTGGAAAGATCTAGGCCGATAATCACTTCTATTCTAAGCTTGGCACTTTCTTACAAATTTTGGAAAAAAAACACCAGAATTCCCTGATAAATTTCATTGCTGCTGCAGAGTCCCAATACTTTCAAAGGCGAAAATTTTAGAAGACGAGTCTTTTTTTGTGAAATTGAATGTATCTTTTTCTGGAACGGCCCAGCAATTTAGGAGAGTAATGGGGATCACTCAATGAGTTACCTTGTATAATCATCGTCAATCAATATCGGTATCAGTTCGTCATTCACAATTGTAAACAATAACCGTGGATGTAAATTAACCTTGAGCCTCGAATTACACTGCGCCACTTTATCGAATATATTAATAGTAAGTGAGTATAGAACAAAAAAAAAAGACGTGAGTTAGATGTCTGCATTTGCAGAGTGTGATAAATGTACCGAAACGGGGAAAGGACAAACAGAGCGAGTCAACAAAACTACTATACGCAGTGAATTTTAAGTGAATTGACTGAAAAAACCACAAATATTGGTAAGAGGAAGAAAAAATAAAAGTAATAAATGACAATACCGCGTGTTTTTCGTCACCCCAGTACTTGACCATTGCCATCGTGATGCTGTGGTCGATCCGACGGTGTGAACCAGTAATACCGAATTGTTCGCAGACACAGTACTTTCATCTATCAAGCAATGGATCCTGAGCAGCAAAAAAAAAACGTAGCGAACAGTTGTTGCATCGGATTTCATCCGCAAAAGTGAAGCTAACTCTTTTAAGGATTAAGATATTATTGAAATAAACATGAATACTTACACTACGATCTCATCCAGGAATGAGTGATATTCATAGCAAAATGCAGTGCGCAGCAGCGCAATTGTGTCGAGATGACCCGTCCGTTGAGGGATGGGGGTGCGAGCGGACCGAACGAACGACAGCAATATCGATTGATTCCAGACAGCGCACCGCCGCCTCACTGACACATTAAATCGGGTTATGCACACAAGTTCGCTTGAAAATCCCTGAAAATATATTCGATTCTATTTTGTACCACGTTGGAATGTAGGGGTATATTTAAAAATATTTCGCAATAACAACCATCTTAAAATTTAATTTCTATATCCATTTTTGCGATATTTTCCAGCTATTGTGCTCTTTTCTTGCTATCAACATCCATTCGGACCTCAACACCAGTATACAAATATCTGATCGCCTCCTTAGGATTGGTTTTGGGAGAAAAAAATTACTTTCACGCAGAATTGCCTGCTAGAGACCGCTGTTGGTCCTGTGACGATTATTGCAAGCACATAGTTTCCCCTAATGGGACAAATTTTCGTGATAAGACCCGGGGAATTATGTTGAGGTGCCAAGGATGTACGAGGGAAGCGCGACTTGTTACACGTGTATTCGCGGCTACTCAGATACCGTGGACGTTGTGGGACCCCTCATTCCTGGTGGATGCCTTTTCAAATCTATATAAGTCCTATCGGGAAGATTCGGAAAAGTTTTACAGTAATAAACAGTGGTGAAAAGAGACAGAATTCCTTGATTTTATGAAAGTCAGGATTTTCAGTTCTTAGTTCATCGTAGACATGTGATGCCTGGGTCCTCGTGTTCATGCATCTGGTTTTTTTTTTAATATTTCGGGATTATGGTGTCCATGACTATAGGAATACGCTTTTCTGACGTGTAAAACATCGTGATATGACTCAAGACTCTTTTCAAAGGATCGCGTGAGTCACAATAAACATGAATCACGGACTATTCCGTACGTTTACTAAGTCGTGAACAAAGTAATAACTATTTCAACTTACTATTACGGAAGTAACGGATCAATAATAAAAATAACGGAACAAACATGCCAAAAAATCACAATAAATGGAACAAATCGGGCTATGGAAAATACATGTAGAAAAAACAAAAAATAAAAATCAATTCAAATCATATTTAAAAGAATCGAATCAAAATTCAAAAAAAGCATGTTCCCAGAAATCTCGTTTAACTCCTTTTAGAAAGCTATAGTTGCTGAATATCAGGCGATCTATTGAAAAATAAAAACTTCAGTCTTAGAAGATATGGTCCACTCGAATGTGTTACTAAAAGGACACACTGAGCCATTGGGAAATTGAAGTAGTTCAAAAAAAAAACTTTATAAAAACATTCCTTCTGGCGTTATATACACAAATGTCGCGGAGAAGTTTTTTTTTTTCGCACTTTGTTTACATAGGAGAAACTTTGGCATCCTTAAAGGACAACTATGCTTTTAGAGAAGAGGATAAAATAGTCAGAAGGAACTTTTGCATCCAAAAAACGAGTAAAATACCTACTAAATCACCTAGCACACCAAAATCCAGAATTAAATATGGTTACTCTTCGAAAATTCTATATTTAAATGATTTTTTGTAAATTTTTGTAGCGATAACTGATCACCAGAAACTGATCAAATACAGGTTTATAGTTGACGGAGAAAATCGCCTGGGATTCGAAGGATTTTCAATTCTAATAGCTCCATCGGTTCTCTTTTTCCCTCACTCCTTATTCTCCCTTCTTCATCAATTTTTTAATTCTGTTATATTTTGAAGCCCTTGAGGCAAACATGCCGGCTACTCAGATATTCTTGTCATATGTTCTCGTTTATGGATTTAAATGATATTCTGTCGGAGATTCTAGCTTACGTCATGATCGCCGTGAAGAAAAAAGCATAGTCGGAGCTGTGTAATGGTGACACATTTCGAGTCGGCATGAATCGCCTGATATCGCCATCCGTGATATCCACAACAATCCAGAAATAACACAAAAGCTACAGTGTCATTCAGCAATAAGAATTCAATTCTTGATCCAACTTCTTTCCCGGTACGAATTCGTGGAATAACTATACTCAAATGATCCGATACCGCAATCCACGTGCTCCTTGTATTCTACGCCACTGTCGACACTACTAATCTGATTCGATTAAAAAAAAAAGTGTAAATAATCTTTTACCGTATGCTCTACAAGTTCGAATATAAAAATCTAACAAATAGTATATCTTCTATGAAAGACCAGACATTAGTTCTGTAGAGTTTTCTGATTTTTTTCTTTAGAAATTTTATGTTCGCATAAAAGTTTGGGGAGGACTAGAGATGAGCTTTTTTCAGCGAAATTACTGTAATGTTCACTACTCATTACTAGAAATTTTCACAAAATCGAGCTGCACCCATCGTAGATCAGAATTCTGAAAGAAAAGTGAACAATTATCCGTAAGCGACCTCTAATCTGTGCTAAGAAAAAAGGAAGTCCCGAAATTTTACGATTATAATTTCCTTCCGAGGGTTTCAACAATTTTGTAGATCAACCACGGAAGAAACGGAATTTTTACTATCCTCTAAAAAAATTAAGTATCGTTTAAACAAATTACAGCTCTTCAGTCATACAATAATAATATATTTTACAACGATTGTAAAACTAATCAAAGGATCTATGGTGATCCATGGTAAATAGCTTTGGACGTCCCCATATCGCCGGCATACGCCATTAAGACGGCTAAATGTACTGCTTCTCCTAGAAACCAGTCATTTACCCAGTTATTTATCAGTCGCTTACTTTCTGGATTAGCTAACGACCACTGCATACTTGTGGTTTCGATTATCCTTTGTAAATATTAATTTGTTAGAATACTCGCAGAAATTTCAATTGGTAATGTTACAAAAAGTTGCTATTAACTATCAATTAAAGTCTGGATAAATGATTCATGTCCTTCTTATCCTGGATACGAACATATGGCATCTTCCACAATCTTCCGTGTGTTCATCAACATATGTTCATTGATCCGATTCGTTGCCGGCCCTATTCACTATTGTGACAAGCACAGTTTAGTATGTTTTTCTTAAATCCTTTATCTGTAAGGGATACTGTAGCTCTACAATTTCAACTAATATATTCACATTTTGTGCTGGAAAGAAATTTATTACGGTCAGCAAGATATAAGTACTGGGAAAACAACTACGAATCCAACTTCTTTTTGTTTCAACGAAAAAAAAATTCGCACAAAAAAAAATTTTTTTTCATGTTCTGGATACTAGTTCATTTACTGTTTGGCGTCAGTGTAATTGTTGTTTGCGTTTTTTTTTCAGGAGAGATAGGGGTTATTTTGACGAGTATCTAATTACAAATTATAAAAAACTATTAAATAAAAGAGTATTACATGGATCCATGAAATACTCCCCAAAATTTCAAATATCGACAATAATGGCTTCTCACACACACTTCTCTTAGTATTTGTTGTATACATTTTGTACGTATTCGGAATGTTTCGGAATTCAATATAAACACAAAGGCTCAAAGACGGATCTTTTCAGGAATTAGTGGAATGCGATTTTTCTCTTTAAAAAAATAGATTCCAGATAAGAGGAAAATAAATCGAATAAATGTGTGAATATGCGTTGTGCATAGGTAATTCATAGTCAGGAAGATATCACTGGTATAGAGGCAGTTGTTCGGATAATGTTGTAATATCGCTTCACATCACAGTGTTTTGTCGTTTCTTTCTTCCTTATGGCTTATTTTTCTTCTAAAAGTCACCTCGTTTCCGACACAGTTTTCAATGTTGTCAATCTCAATTGTTAGGATTGTGAAGACGTTCTCACCTTTCTGTCTCTTTTTTTCTCTTTCACACTATATCCACTAATTTTCTGTGTAATTCCTGAAACATTCAATAGCTAGAAGTATCTAGTTTACGTGAATATTCATCAGTTCCACATGATTGATGGTCCCGGAATCTCACTTGACGTTGCTAGACCTTGCTGTTCCACAAACGGATCCATTTTTCCTAAATATGCGAACCATTTTTTGTTACTACTCGGCAGTATACCCTTAAATTGGGATTTTGGAATTAATGTTGGGACTTGTTCAGGAAAATATACGATTAAGGGGGAAGATCACGAATATGCTAGTAATTCGCCTTAATTGCCTTGGAAAAATGACGTAGATGATCAAATTTCCCTACGAAGCACCTAGCAGCGTGTCAGGTATGCGAACGTGGGCAAACATCTCACGTCAAACGAGAGAGACATCGTCACCGATTTTCCGTTTGCTCGCAGACGCGGTTCGTGTGCTTGCGCTCGCATACGTGACAAGTTGTTAGGTGCCTCGTAGAGGAATTCAAGCAACATGACCGTTTCTCACGCCGTTCTTCGGGGAACTAAAACGAATTCTGCGTGATAGAGCTTGTGCTCGCGATCTAAACTCATAGCATTTACTTTTTTTAAATAAATAAATAAATAAATAAATTTCCTGGATCGATCCCAGCATTGTCAACTTCGTGGAATACTGCCTTTGAAGCTAACAAAAGAACTGTGCGATATCACCAGCAGAAGGTATTGACGTATTTATTATGTATCGAGTCAGTGCTTCTATCCTCTCAGACAAATCTGGTACCAACTCATCTAGTTCTCAGAGATAAAGTGCTTGAATGACCCCAGGGGATTTTCGAACCATCAACCGTTCAGTCACAGTCGAACCTCTTACTGACAGCGCTACACCTGCTCAATCAGAATTTTCGTTTTAACAAAAAATAAGTACAAATACTCGAGCCTTACTAGTAATCACCAGGAACAAAAAGAAAATGAGTGTGAGGGTCTCAGTAAGGAAATCTATTTTTGTTTCAAGTTGTCTAAAGTCCATGAAAGTTCAATATTTTAGATCGACCGTTTCGTAAAATTTATCAGCAGTAAAATATTGAAATATTTCAAAAGATTACTCTGATTTCCACGTGAAATTTTGTACACGAAAGTGGTAATCCAACAAAAATATCACTTCAGCAAATTTTAAGAAACTAACAAATGTAATAAACAGCTCACAGTAGTAAGAATATTGGATAGTACTCCAATCCTGAAAGTCCTGATTCCTAAGTTTGGAACTGGTGAACGCTGCAATGATCCATGCAATTCTAAACATCCTGGGTTCGAATCTAGGATGTTCAAATACGAAAACTGATTTCTTTTATTCATTATCACCTCTTCTTCATAAATGAATTGTAATACAGTAAACAAAACAGTAATTCCATACAAAACATTTCAGGCTATGAATACATAACATATCGATCGGGGACCTACGAAAAGGAGATGAATTGGGACACAGAACCAAAACCGAGTATGTTTTTTTTTTCCTCTCAAGAAAAACTCAAGGAAAAGTAGGAAACCATAATTAATTATATGAAGCATGTTTTTTGTAACAACTAAAAGAATTCCAGATTTAATCTCAACGAATCCTTCTCAAGGAAGAGCTTCAAATTTACGAATTTCAGCCTCCGGTCGTATATTTCGATCATTTGGTCAAGATTTGGAATCGGTAGTGTTTGCTGTGGTGGCGTTTCTTTCTGGAGGTGTTGTTCTATTTATAGGATGTTTTATTGTAACAAAATGCTTCCAATTCTACAAGGAAAGAGTGCGAAGGTTTGAACTTTTCACATATCTTTATGAAATAATGAAAAAGAAAATGACAAATAGACGCTTGAAATAGAATATTAAGTAGAAAAGTGGTATTTTTCCTAGTGCTTTACATAGTCTGGGATTATCGCCAATTTCAGGAAGCGACGACGTGCAATGGGAGTTGACGACGATGAACTTAACGATGCGGTATTAAGTGGCGCATTCGATACGGAAGTTTGTGAAGAGGAAGAGAGTAGACTCGTTAGTATTTAAAATAATGTACTCATAATATTTTCCATAGAATGTAATAAAGATACCTTGCTCCGACTTTATTTATCTAAGTCTCTTTATCTAGAATCCTAGCAAGAAAATGTGAGAAGCAACCAGAAAGTATAAACGCAACCGCTGTAAATATCGGAAAAGTTATGAGCATAGTCCTGGATTCGTCTTTTACCGAGTCAGCAATAAAAGTTTTTCACATGTATTTATATAATTCCGCTTTCTGTATAGGATAGAAAACAGGAGAAAAATATTGCCAATTTCGAAAATTTGAAGCGATTTTCTTTCCTTAAAGGCATCACCCCACGAATCTGAGGTGGTGCAGATTTCAGGTGGAGTATTCGTAAACGGGATGGGAGACTACGGAGAGGGGGTGATTCCGTCCATTTCTCCCTAATTGCCGTAAAAAACGGCCCGGAAGATACGGCTTCATTCGTTTTGGCGCACTATTTTCTACAAGGAGTTCGACTGGAGCGCGCCAGCCTTGTGCGGCGCCGCGTCTTCCGGACCGTTTTTTACGGCAATTAGGAAGAAATGGACGGAATCACCTCCCTCTCCGTAGTCTCCCATCCCGTATACGAGTACTCCACCTAAAATCTGCACCACCTCAGATTCGTGGGGTGATGCCTTCAATCCACTTGAAGTACACTAAATTGGGGTCCTTCCTGGAGCAAAGGAACTTCTCTGGAAGAAAGGCGTGAAACCTAACAAGTCTGTTAAAAAGTTATCTCTATGGATTTCGCTGAAGAAAATTCCCTTAGAAGAGCTACATCAGGAATCTACCAGTAAATCGTGGTTGCTTTTTGAGAAAAATTAAGAAGATTAAAAAATTAAGATAGAAAAGTCAGTCTGGTACTGAAAACGTTTGCGAATCCATGATATTGTCAGATATTTCCAATAATGAAGAAAATAATTCCTATAGGTGTGAAATAGCAAAAGGAAAACCGATGTGGGACCAGGAATGGAAAAGGAAGTGTGTATCAAAGGAATGTGCGTTGCACCAGACCGCCCGGATGAGGAGATTTGCCGCCCAATGTTCTTATGGATTTGTCATGATCTTCAGGAGGGTTCTACCTGACCACAACGTTATCTATATCCACAAATGTAGAAGGATATGGGAAAAGAGTTGTAGCCATATAATAGATATGTGGAGAATACTGAAGTACTATTTAAGGCTAGGATTCGTGAAATATAATCCTCAAATCGGCCACTTTTATCGTGCTGGATACAGTCGGGTCAAAACGACCTAATCCTCGAAGCGTTGCGTTAGTGCGTGGCGGTTAGGATCGAGGGGACCCCTGCTAGCACAAATCTTCGCTACAGTTTGCGATGGTCCCACTTTGATCCCAACCGATAACTCCGTCGGGCCGCTTCGAGCTCAGCAGCTTACGCAAATGTGACGAGCTTTATTTCTTTGTTTACACCTGACTATAGCAAGTAGAAGAGATTAATAGATTTAGAGAAAGGTAAGATCCAAGAATATGTTCGTGGATTTGTAGTAGATCATGTGATCCAGGTGCACAATGGAACTATGATGAACCTAATGTCCGGTACTTTTTAGTTTGGTACCTCCGTGATGTCGTTTTCTTAGACATCTTATTTCAAGTTTTTTTTTTTGTTTTATGACCTATCATCGGGACTCGAAAGATCTTTAACGCAACAACTCGTGCAAGAAACTTGTGGCAACGAGGAAAAAGGGTCCCAGCGACAATCGAGCTTCGTTGCAAGACCTGAGCACGAGGTTTACAAGATCTTCTCGAGCGTAGCGCGATCATGCTTCACGAAAGCGATTCATGCCGCAGGTCCTAAGCAGAGCCGTTGTGGGTCCTGCACCGTTTTCCATGTAACATCCCAAGATGTGGTTCAATCAAGGATGAATTCCTTCGTGAAACTGAAACAACAAGAAGAAAGCAAATTGTCAGAAATCGTCACAGACATGATGATTTTTGACAATTTCCTTCCCAAAAGGTTTTCTAAAGGCTCCTCAAAAGCAGAAAATGAATGGAGATGAGGATTTGAATTTATTGGAATTGGAATTGGAATTTAGTGGATAGAAATGATGATGCAGGAAATAAGTATTGTACACTAACAAGAACTAGAGGAGAATCGCATGAAGAAGCAGTTGCAGAAGCGAATTACATCTTCCGGGGCCAAATGTTTCCGGAGGAAAGGGCTACTCATATTTGTACTTCATACAGAAAAACTAAAATGTTTACGTTTGCTTTACATTTATGTGTGACATATGCTTATTTGTTTATTCATTTATTTACATACGATAAAGGTGCACCAAAGAAAAAAACAATGTTAAAAGCACAGCCGCTTACACAGCAACACCGAAGATCAGATCGTTTTGACCCGACTGTATCCAGGACGATAAAAGTGGCCGATTTGAGGATTACATTTCACGAATCCTAGCCTTAAACAGTACTTCAGTATTCTCTGCATATCTGTTATATGGTCACAACTCTGTTACCATATCCTTCTGCATTTGTGGATATAGATAATGTTGTGTACAGGTAGAACTCTCCTAAAGATCACAACAAATCCATAAGAACATTGGGCGGCAAATCTCCTCATCCGGGCGGTCTGGTGCAACGCATATTCCTTTGTTTGATACACACTTCCTTTTCCATTCCTGGTCCCACATCACTTTTCTTTTTGCTATTTCACTCCTATAGGAATTATTTTCTTTGCTAGTGGAAATATCTGACAATATCAAGGATTCACAGACGTTTTCAGTCCCTGATTGACTTTTGTACTTGGATTTTCCGGTGATTTATTGGAAGTGTACAGATTAGAAACAGTAACAACATCGCCAAGGAAACAAACTAATGTACATTTCTGGATGCAGCTCGTCACTTTATCCACTAAACTACCGCTGCTATTTAAGGAAATACTTAATCGTAAATTCATTAACGGTGCCTGTATCGTTTCGATCAAATCCAGCATGTATTTAAGCACTCAGGATGAGTCCCATACTCTGCAAGGACACTGAACATTATGTTCCTTTGACATGGTTATGGTCCATCTCTGAGCCAGGTACTGACCTGACCGGTGTCCCCTGGTAATCTTCAATAGTTCAATTGTTACTTAGACTTTCAGACTTGTAACTGTATCAAAGTATAACCAGTAATCATTTCCGAATTGAAAAAAAACATGTATCCAGAATATTCAAAATTTTTCCTTGAAATTAATAGCATCGCTTTGTTTTTATTCGCTAATGATTTCAAGGTCTTCTGGCAGGGTTCCAAAACGAAAGCTTGCGAAAAATCAATTAATAAAATAAATTGCTTACAAAAGTAAACAAATAATCCTATTTGTTTGTAGGGATATAAATTCAGAGTTCGTCTTTGATATTGTCTGTGAAAAAAGGTCTTCAACACTTCATGAGGAAACTGGCTCAAACTAGCAGTCAGTAAAGGAAAACGGCATTTTCCAGGAAGATTGGAGGTACTAATGTTAGTATGTGGGACAATATCTAATTTTAGTTTCGTTAACTTAAATTTAAGGGTCCTCAATTTCTTGGCTCTACTGCTGTGTGCTCCTGGATGAATTAAGGATGCCGTGTAGTGTAAAATTTGTGTTTTATGTAATAATTGAAATATTGAATTGAAATATATTTGAAACATTTCTCTTCTATGATTATGCAACAGATTACAAATAAGGGCAATGACATATGTTGAATAAAAAAAGATTTTTAGATTTCTGCAAGGGATAAAAATTAGTGAATAAATTCTAAATTATTTATCACAACATTTGGCCAGTTTAATGATTGTGTTAGTGTGGTGAATGCACAAATAAAAAGTTCTGGAGAACCTTTATTCCCCTAGATATGCACTATTTTTCAGGAATTTTCATGGAAATCCCTCATTCAGTGTTCATATAGACAACCGAAGACGGTGGTAACACATGCCACCTTGTTCCGATGACAGCTGCCACCATCGACGTCGAAGTCAGGAAAAAAAAATACTCTTACGGCATGAACAACAGTTGTTACTGCATGGTACAAAGACCATTATGAAGTAATTAATGGTTTACACAAAACCCCCATGAAATGCGTAGGAAAATGCCACAACAATATCCCTAATTATTTTTGTACCTCATGAGACTCAGCAGTGAATATTTTGTAAGTTTTTTTTTAAAGAAGATAAAGTCAGGAAAAGTATGGAATAGGGAGAAACTGTAGTGTTCAGAATATAAATAAAGGTTCAAACGAAATACATTGTTCCTAGTATACATATATAATAATAATAATAATAATAATAATAATAATAATAATAATAATAATAATAATAATAATAATAATAATAATAATAATAATAATAATAATAATAATAATAGTAATAATAATAATAATAATAATAAATCTCTCTTTACCACTCTCTCTCTCTCTCTCTCTTTGTTTTCTTCTATTTCACTGACTTCATCTAGATCTCAAAACAATCGACCAAAAAAAAAGTCATAGAATGAACATTGGTTTCTTTCACCAAAAATAGACTTGTGAGAAGAAGAAAAAATGTATAATCCTGGGAAACTGGAATACTTATTAGATACTAATCAATTTCAGCCTTTGTTTAAACACAAAGGAACGGAGATACTGCAGAGTTCGCAGCGATAAAACCTCATAAAACTCATTAATGTTTTCTTTATTAGAATAAAATTCGATGAAATGCAATTCGTTAAAGTACTCAAACGAGAATAAACAAAAAAACTACAGTGAAATTTTGAGCAAAATCTTGTTTAAAGTGAAATATCTGGTTCATTTTTATAGTTGTTGTACAGAATTGAACCTCTTGAAAGGTTTTCTCAAATAAACGGTCTTTATTATACTTAGCTTTCTTCAACTTCCCGTAAATCATTAGTAAATAGGTTACAGGAGAGAATCCAGGCGTATGATTAGTTACGTACAATTGGTGATGAGTGTCTAAATTGAAGAAATAGCAGATGTCAGTGTTTTTTGAAAAATGAACCAAGTACTTTGCGGATTCCTCTCAACAGTTGCTATCGTAGAGAAACATTAAACGTGTAACTCACAAATAATCCTAACGTTAAACTTTTGTGGATATGCATCTGAGGAAATAGAAAAGTTCATCATTTACATTTTAAAAATGTAAATTTAAAATCTTTATTTGCCCAGACCAGTTTTACATGGTCCTTGAATCCTGGCATGTTGAATACGTAGCTTTTTTATTGATTTGCATGAGCTGTTTCCAAAATTGGTATTGATATTAAAAGAAATAGAAATTAAAATAAAATCCTTATGACATCATGTTCTACTTTATTAAAAATAAAACATATTTTCTTCTAAGAAAAGCCAAATAGGTGACATACAAATAATTCTAATCCAGAATTTTTATATTTAGCGTTGTTCTGCTCAGCTGCTGACTCAAAAATGTTCGATTTTATGCTCCCTAATGTAAATCAGTTTTTTTCCGGCTACTATGTACCACAAACTATTCCTTTTCACTTATTCTTCTTTATATTTTTATTCATATTTTTTTGTTTTCTTCTCCTTAATTCCTCTCAAAATATTTTTAGGAACGATATGAAAGGAGAGATGGCTGTGTAGAAATTTGAGACTATTGAAACCAAGGATTGTCCTTGATAAGCCTAAAAATAAAGTTGTTTTCGTTTTTTTTTCTTCATTTTAAACAATTCTTTTTTTAGATCAATTTTAAGAAGCCACAACAACAAAATTCAGCAGACAGTTTTAACATTTCCAGATGAAAAAAGTACAGTATGTAGATCTCGCTCTTCCGAGACATAATTCAATGTGGAAGGAGACATCCCGAAGTAATCAATAAACAGTTTTTCCTTTCTCGGTGAGATTTTTTCTTACTTTTGTCGTGCTTATACTAGTTTAAACAATAGAGTTTCATGGACATCAATCTTTCTCAGTCATGATCCTGGAAAACTATAAGAAAAACGTTTTTCTTGCTCTTTGAGCTCATCGTTACTTGGTATTTTGTTTTAAACTTCATAATGCAGTGAGTACCGGCGATAAATAACAATAATAATAAAGCTGCTCTTTGGTGCCCTCCAAAAAAAAAACTGCAAAAATAAATTCTGGAGGACCATTTGTCCTGAAGCTCAATACTGCGTCATCTCATAAATGGGTACAATTTCTCTGAGGGGGAATTTTGGCAGAGGGTCATTGATTTCTCACGAAGAAAAAAGAAAATTGATTGTAAAAGATAAAGGAAAATATGTTTTAGACTGAAAAAAATATTTTTCGTAGTTTTTTGAGGTTTTACTTATCCTAATCTTAAGAAATTAAGGATTTATAGAAAACCGTTTCGTTTATAGGATGACTCAATGCTATGAGGACATTTTCGTGGATTATTTACTGTATTATTTTATATTTGAGTGATTTTGATGTTTCACCTACTACCACAAATGATAAAATATGTGCAGTGAGGTGCTTGTCAACATTCATTGCCATAACACGCACCATCATGTAATCCGGATGAGTTCTACCGAATCCGATTATTTAAATTATCCGCGCTTTGGCTAAGTAGCGACGCTACGCAAAACGTTCGTTCCCTCACTATTATCATGAGGATTCATTACGTTAGCTGTATCCTGAAAGTCCATAAACTTAATGGACTAGAACTTTTTCCGGTGGATCAGGAAATTTAGTGCAAAAAGGTGGACAGGAAATTAAAAGTTTCAGTAATGATTTCGCAGGATACAGCATTAAATAAATTTACTTATTTTTCCATGAACTACACTAATGTCGTGTCTCATACACCTGTATCAAGGTGTGAAACTCTTAAATTATGTATTATTCATAGAAAATGAGCGTAGAAAAAAGTATAAAATAGTTACTTTTTTATCCTGGCACCAAATTATCAGCGATCACAATTTTCTGGCTCCATAATTATGCTTTAAAAAGGTTTTTCCCTTGTATTTCATACAAAAAAAGCCAAATGTTGCCTATTTCTCTGCCTTTTGAGCTGGCATCGTCGGTTTTTCTCGGTGATTTGTCAGTGAATGGTTTTTATTTGACAAGAATTGACATGACGTGGAATCAAAAAATCTCTAGTCAGTTGTTCAACCTGTCATTTGCACATTTTCGTACGTGTATGGTGTTTTTAGGTGAGACGAAACATGTTGTAAGTTAACTTGCAGCAAAAGTAGTTGAAAAATTTGTGCAGTAGTTCCGAATAAGTATGAGAGGAACAAAAATAAGCTGAGATCTACAAAATAGAAATGATTAGATATGATAAAATAGAGTTTTTGATTTTCTCCCCTCACAAGTGATAGCGATATCATCGTATAGACGAGTTTCACAAGCAATAGTGGAAATAGCAGTAATTTTTAAGATAGAAAAAGCACCTGCCCCCTGAAAAAAAATAATAAATTAATTCTTAAACTGGATGAAAGTGACAGTGAACACCTAGTAGGT
Source organism: Necator americanus (assembly GCF_031761385.1). Taxonomy (NCBI): domain Eukaryota; kingdom Metazoa; phylum Nematoda; class Chromadorea; order Rhabditida; family Ancylostomatidae; genus Necator; species Necator americanus. The sequence continues at coordinate 2,467,739 of NC_087376.1, forward strand.
TAATTATCCTGAAAAAAGAATCCACATAGAATAATGAAACATGAGATAGAAACAAGAAATGGAAATGAAATGAAAAGGAAAGCAACGAAGTAAAGTAGAGTAACACATGGAAATTGTTAGGGTGGTTCCTTAAAACCGAAGTTCTAATAGTTTTTGTTGTGCTCAAGGTTAGTAAGCATATTTTCAAAGTGAAGTGAAGTAATTTTTAAAGTTAAATTTCTCTTAAAATGCCCTTACGTTCGGATTTCCTGCCAAACAACCTTTAATGAAAATGTTCACGTTTTGTACCGGAAACCATGATTTGGAAAGAGTTGCGTTGGAAAGTCGTATGAAGAAAAATATGAATGTAAATTTATTTCACCTATCATAGCTGTTTACTTGATTTCATGGATAAAATATTTTGAAAAAAAATCGGCGATTATTCTAGTATTGGATGCATCCTGGATACTCTTCTCATCACGCTATCGTTACACGTCAATATTTCGTTATTTATGTCAACTATCTCTTTTTGACATTGATTCGTTCGAACAGGTTAGACGATGTGGTAATCAATATATTGCGTAAAACTTCCCAGTAAAATCGTTCATATCGTAAAACTTATGAGAACTGAAATTTACACATAAGTTGCAGGTAGTGAACGAAAAACGTCACACTTTTATCGTTGAACGCTAAGGATAAACGTTTTTTCCTGAAATAGTTAACGGCTCATTTCATCTACACCTTCGCTAACGACTTCATGCCAACTTTGTTTTTCTATAATAGGATCCTGTCACGCAAATCCTAGCTACACTCTGCTATGAATGAAGATATTAAATACACAAGAGAACGCTCACGCAAATAAACTAAGCTTTAATCAATAGGATTGGGAAAAAAAGGCCGAATTAAGAACGAAGAAAATCTCTCCTAAGTGTTCAGGAATACAATTAACTGCTAATCCAAGTTTCCGACTTTAACGTAATCTTATAAGTTCATTCGTTGTCACTGGCCCTAGTCTTCGTTTAAAAAAATGTATTCAAATTTTAAACCACCAAGCACCTTTCTCTCCTCGGACTAAGGACATGGATCTTCCTATTTCCTAGACAGTTTAATCCAAACTCATCCACGCAAAACTAGAACGGTGGATAAGTATGATGAATTAGATTTCTTAAAGAGAATAGTCGTTGTTAAACCCAAAGTCTAATGATTTCAATGTTGAATGCTCCTATAAAAACAAAAATTCAAATTTCACTCAACAGAACTACGAAGAGAATTGATAAAATGTTCACGTGGATGTGTGGAACTTAACAAAAGTTATAATAATTTATTAAACACTAACATCTTCATTATTACGGCTAATAACATGTATCTAATACAATAAACCTAAGTACAAAATGACATCGACTCACGGGGACATACAAAACCGTCATCTTTTAAGAGAACATCATGAATATACTTAGGCTTTCTTCTCAAGTTCAATGAGGTGTTTCACACCATCATACATCTGCTTCACAGCTTCAAATTCAGTGAGGCCAAGGCGTGCCTTGTTCGAGATATCATACACACCTCCCTCAGAATCTGAGTGCTCACCATGGATACCACGGATCTGCAAGATTAAGTGCGGATAAATAAACGTCTCATAAGGCGTATGAAATGGTATTTTCTTGTACCTGAAGCTTGAGGCCATCGCAGATCTTCTTGAAGTCCGGCTTGGCTGAGATCTTCGGCAGGCGAATGTGCACCGACGCACGAACAGTGGTTCCTAGATTGGATGGGCAGAAGGTGAGCCATCCGAGGCGGTCATCGCGAGAGAATGGAGCCTGGGCTTCGATCGTCTTCACTCCCTTGATCAAACGCTCCAGAACCTATAATGGCATTAAGTCAAATAGAATTCTGGAACATGAGTAGTAGTTAATAAACACAAAAGATGTGAAAGATAAACAAAGATTTGAGATCGAAGTAAGAAAAACAAACATTCCAGAACAACCTATCCCTTACCTGTCCTACGTTACCGCCATTTTGCATGGAAATAATGCGGAGATGATCCTCCTCGTTGGCCCAAACCAGGAATGTCTTGTTCTTGTTGTGGAAGATACCACGTCCCTTAGGCCAGTATCTGCAGGCGTTTGCAGCCTGGAGGAACCTGTAAAACAACAAACAATTAGGACAGAAACAACCTCTATCTGAGAAATCCTTGCCTGTCTCCTTCTTTGAACAGGAAATGATCCTTGATGAGTTGATTTTGCACATCCTTGGTCATACCATCAAGTGGATAGTAAGTTCCTTGGAGTTCGGGATCCTTGATATTTTCGAAGATCTTCTTCACTTTGGATTCCATCTCGAGGTAGTTGGCCTCAGTAAGGCAAGGGTTGAATGGATAGCCAGCAAGGGATCGACCGCATCTTCAAACGAATGCTATCGGAACCAATCCCGGAATGGAGAATTTCAAGTATTACAAAAAGTGAATTTACAAACCTGACACGAGTTGAGTTGATGTATTTGCCCTCGGGGTCTAGGTCAACAAGCTGGGCCGTCTTTCCCTCTCCGAGATCAGTGGCCGGCTGCTTCTGGCTAGGCGAGAATCCGTTGTGGTAGTCCTAGGATTATCAACAATAATGTAATTAGAATCATAGGGACACCAAACAAGCTAAACAGCACGCACCTGAATGATAGGGTCGAAGAGAGGCTTGAAAAGAGTATAAGCCTCAGCATCAGGAGCGTAGACTCCTACGCCTGAGTCAAGATTGGCTACTCCTGCAAAAAAGTACAGCTCAAGACATTCGAGAAATAAGGAGAATGTATGAATGAATGCTCCAGAAATCACCTCCTTGTGTCAAGAGAAGAAATATAACCATGTAAGAACAAGACACTTTTTTCTTTTACATTTGATAAAAATTACGCTTGAAATAACCAGCATAAATACGTTAAAAAACAGTATCACACCGGATTGGATGACGTCCAAGAGTGTAGCTCCTAGTTTCGTCTTCTTGTCCTTGAGTTGATCCACGACCTGCTTGGTGAGGTACTTCTTCAGCAGAGAGTGGCAATCAGCAGCACCCTACAATGCAAACGAAGAAATTCAATTATTATAGAAAATAGAGGATAAACAAACCAAAAAAACATTTCTCTTAAAAAACTAGTGGGGAAAAACATGAGAACTAGAGAGCACAGTACATGAAAACGTCAATTAATGTACTCCAACCATGTGTAAACAAGAACTGTCAACAATTAGTGCAATGTGTGATATTATTACGGCGAAAGATGGACTCGCTGGCAAAACTGGGGGTTCACAAGTGTTCCAGGCTATCGATCACTGCGGGGCGACTCCGAAATGGCAGCGTGAACTGCTAAGGTGAGAAAAAAAAGTGACGAAAACGATAAGAATGCTCAAGAGTTAGGATGGGATTGAAAAAATCCTGGGTTCATTACATGTTTCATGTTTAATTTGCTTCTTATTTAACTTAAGACTTAAAAAAGCGCTGGATGAGGAACTCAACGTAGTTAATCGCAATAGTCAGGATTATATGGTGATGTTTATTCTTATGTTGTTTTGAATGAGTTATTATTATCATTTGAAAGTCGGAGTACCTATAAAACTATTCATTGTTTACATTCGTTCGTTGACAGAACATACAAACTGTGTAAGCAAATAAATAACGTCACCATCAGTAAAAAACATCAAAGGTCAGAGAAACGAGGCCGATCGCCTCACTAACCTGCAATTTTGCGTAGCCATCTTCGATTTTCTTGATGATCTCCGGAGGTACCGCCATCGTTGAGTCGCCGATACTTGCACAATGAAGTCCGTCGGCAGCGTATTGCTCCCGCAACATAAGCCACGCCCCCACGCAAGTTCCTGATTCGACAGCTGCAAAGCGGCGCGAGTTCAAACGCGCTCATTCCACGCTGTACACCACACCCACCACCCGGCTGAGGTCAAGAGTAAAGATCAACGAATATGAACGTGATCCGCAACGGGACACCGCCAGGATTGACGTGATGGATTTTTTCGCCATCAAAAAACGATGATGGATAGCATGCGATAAAACGCAAGAGTTAGGGGTGTTTTTTTTTTTCTGCTTTAACTACGTGCTCTGGCATGTTCGTTGTAATCCTATGAAAAATCCACCCAGTGTTCAGTTCTTGAATATCGAAGAAAATCCGGAAGAACTAGTTGAATAATCGTAAGTGATATGTCTAAGTGTTTCTGAAACATTCCAAACGGGCCTATCATTTCTACCCGAAGAGAAGAAAATCCAGAAAGTTATAAGTTCCAAAATAATTTAATAGTACCTTAAATCTAATCTATAATTTGTGGGAAAGCAGGATTTTAAGGAGGGATTGCTGGATTACTGAGCTGTTATTTCCAGATATGATCCGGATATCCCGGTATTTCTCTGAGACGTTCTCAGTTTTTCATTGATTTGACTCACATTTTATTTGGTTTTCTACATTTTACACATGGATCTTTCATTTGAAATCCTGATCTCTTTGTAAGCAACAACGATTTCCCAGATATGTAGGATAAAATCTCTGGAGACTCTTTATCGTTTCGTGGATTCACTTTACTAGCATATTTTCTATTCAGCATGAATGGAAAACACAGTGAAGCAGTCTGGATGTGACCATTTATTGAATTAACTATGGAGTGCCCGTTATTTGTGCAGCTGACCAAATTGTACGGATGTGAAAATAAGTGGATTTTTTAGACTTATTTAGAACTATCACTGTAGTTACTTGTAGTATTGTTTGAAAAACACTTTTTAAATATTTCATCAAGCTTTTATTGAAAATTGAGGGTTTTGAGTTTTAGTGTCTCGTCCGAGACGTTCACTCTATGTTTTTTTTTGTTTTTCTTCGCTTTAGACTCGAACATTGCGAATTAAAATATGAAAATCTCTATCGAAAAACGTATACATAATAGTACATAATAGTCTGGACGTTTTTTTTCCTGAAGGAACTGGAAAATCTTGGCTTTAATTATTAGTTATTTTCTCACACACCTACATACATAATTCTTGTCCCTGTGAATAAAAATCACATTTGCAGACCGGAAATTCAGAAGAAACCTGTTATGTCGGTACTACATAAAGTTAATAATATTACATATGTGCTTATATGTAATTATTAATTATAATTGTAGAGTTATTTAGAGTTAATTGTCACTCACCCTTTTATCCTGCCAAGATTTTGCATGAAAAAAAGCGTTCTTTTCAAATTAGTGCTGTGAGATCCTTGCTTTCAGTAATTGTCCCGAAGTCCTGACGTTTAATTTTTTTGTTGATTTTCTTTAGGATGTGTCCAATTAATGCAGAGTAATTGCATTGTCATTTTTGCCATTGACAGCTCAAATTTTTTATATACGCATCCTAGTTTCTGCTGGTATTGTTATTGTTTGTTATTCCTGGAGCGATTCAGTAGAATCACTTCACAAAACATGAAACAATCACTGTGAGTTCTTTGCTCTTTTCCAGAATCAGTCTTTTCAGGAACAGACGAAGCAATCTACCATGACGAAAATTGCAAATGGAGGTTTAATTCGGGATCATTATCCCGTTTACCGAGAGTGTCTCTTGGGTTGCTACTTTTTTTTTCTTGGGAGGCCGCAATAGTATCGCTGTAGTAATTACTGCTTATAGGTATATCGCATTTTTTTTAGGATTCATTGATATAATCAAGTGTTAAATATTCTTGTGTTTTCTTTTCGTTTTCAGGACCAGGCGAAACAATCTAACATGACGAAAATTGCAAATGGAGGTTTAATTCGGGATCGTTAACTTAAAAGAAGTACGATATACGTATTAGCAGTGACAGTTTACAACAATTAAATATCTTCCAGTTTACAACTCCGCAAAGAGTCACAAAAGTGCAAATTTGCGTAGTACAGCGGGTTTTTTTTTTGTATTTAAGTGCTATCACATTCCAGGTTGTCTATGCAATTAGCCAATATTTTTTTTAATGAGAATAGTTGAGCACATCGAACATTTTGAGCATGAACTCAAAAATAATATCTGTATAAGTTGAACTGCTCTATTTTATAAACACTAAACAATTTTTATGCGATTAAATAATAACAGTTAAACAATACAAATGATAATAAGTAATAAATAATAAGAGTAATAATAGTTATTTGTAATCTAGTTTAGTTTTTAGTTTTTGAAAATTTTTGAGATCTTATTATTGCCATTATTTTTTCTCATATGATTATTCTTTCTTTTTCTTGTTAGATTATTCTGCCGACGAAATAAATTAATAATAATAATAGTAATAATAATAACAATAACAAAAGGAAGAAGAAGAGGAAATAATGAAATTTGTTCGAAAACACTAATTATTTATGAAGATAACGTTCTCCGTCGAAGTAAACCGCATTCAATAAAGTTAGCGACCATCATTAAGAGTTTTTCAAGCGGTGGAGAATTCGATTCTGGATAATCTTTGATCTCTTGAAAGTATTTCGGTGCGTATTGGTCTGAGGGAAAAAAATCTTCGCTTGCACTTGGCAAATCTTCAATTAACTCAATAGTCTATCGTTCCAGGAACAATAAATCCTATCAGGCATCTCTTCAAAACGATACCACATGGGAACCGATCGAGCATCTCTGTTTGACTACGCGCCACTCTTTCCGTCACATAAAGCCGAGACCAACACGTACATACTTACTCTGTACACACACGATTCAAGGAAGAATCTTCAAACAGAAGCTGCCCTTTCTACTTTGACGAAATTCCCCAGGATTTTTCACATAAACCCTCTTTTTCCGCATATCTGAAGATAGACTTTGGCATATGATTTTCCTATATAATTCCCTTACAATTGGTCAAAGTAAAAAGAAAATATTTGCAATAATTGCAAATTGTAGTTTATTAATGTTTAATTGTTCGGGGACTCCCACGCCCCTTTCAGACAATTGCTTTTTTTTTGTTGGAAAAAAAGTGATTTATGCAAGAATGAGGGGAACTGATCCCAGAAAATTGTCGTCACTGAAGCAATCCTAAGACACATATTAAACAAACTGCCCAACGATCTGATTTGTGAGAAAAGACATATATCTCAGGAAAAAAGAGAGATAGTGGACTTCAACTCCAAATGTTGAGGAAAATTCCATTCCATTTCTGGAGGTTCTAATATTTCAAGGCAATGTATATGAGATAACAACATGGTTACACATCCGGAGAAGGGAAAGCTGGCGCTACAATTTTTTTGAATACTGGAATAAGAAATAATAGTGGTCATCCTAAATCTGTTCTAAGCAATCTTTAAGGTATCCCAAATTGTTTTGAAACTTGCATATCTCGTTTCCTCTAATGATAATTTTAAAAAAACTGAAATTATTTTAATAGCTCAAATGCAAGGTGTGAAATAAAAGAAATAAAAAGTATGGAAATAAAATAAAATGGGGCAGACAAAGAGGTACAGACGAAATATTGACAGCACTCGATTGTTATCCAGTAAGATTTTTATTTGATTAGTTTTATTCACTATCGTTTCAGGGGCCTTAATAAAGAGAACTCACTTGTTGTGATTAACCACTATTATTTTTTTATCGTCGGTCTAAAATGCATTTGTGGTTGGGTGGACCGAATCAGGTTATGTAAATATTAAATCCTTTGTGGATTAAGAAGAAAAAAAGATGATTTTTCGCCCACAATCCATCCAGTGCTAAGAAAAATGGTTAAATTACTAACATGAGAATGAGGAGTCAGAAGAAGTAACCGTTGCTAAGTAATTCAACCTTTAATCAAATGCCTCGCGGCAATAATCGCCATTAATTTAAAAGAACAGAGAAGAAGAAACTACAGGTAAGTTGCTCGTGTCCAGAAAAAAAGTGATGGTAGAGCTACATAAGCTATGTTTTCGAGTAAATATTATCAAACGACTTCCTCACATTTCTAATGCATTCAGGATGTCAAATGAATAACTACCGTCACCAAGATCTCATGAAAACGACATAGGATAAACAGGATTTTATAAATGGAGATATTTCATGGAATTAGACAAGCGTTCAGGAATAAATTGCTGCTAAAACTGATAAAACAGAGCTCAATTCCTTTTAGTAAAAAAAGAAGTATTTTATTTCCAAGACTACATTTTTCTAAACTACACGGGTTGAGCATCGAATACAGAAGGCTACGAAAAATTGTACTTTCACTCCGTGGTAAGCAAGAGATATCCTATATATTTAGCAAAAAAAAAACTTGTTTTTTTTTTCTATCCTACATTGACACAATATGGAGACAACAAATCCAGAGATAATATGTTATGCGCAAGGTAATGTTGATAATCCTGTTTGACATTTGTGTAGTTTTGACTGGGGAGTTCTCAGTGAACTCGATCCCACCATAACTTTGGAGGATTTCATCCAGATTTATGAGAAAACCACATTTTCATCATGTACACTAATTCACACTCTCTTTACACTTTTAGAAAAGCTCCCGATTTCAACGCACTCACAAGGAGAAGATGTAGCACAGTTCCTGAAAAAATCCTAAAAAATAGGTTATATGGGACCTAAGCACAACATTCAAATTGGTAGAATATAGAAGGCTCACATATTGATGGACAATTTTTTATCTTCATGCTCTGCAGATCAGATCACCTCCATCAATTTCGGGATTATTCGAGGAGGGAAATAGGACAAAATGAGGAGAAACAGATATGTAGATGAAATAAAAAATGAAAAATTAAATAATTCTTTTCATTTCGACGATGTTTATCGTTCTGAATAGAACCTCGTTAGGTATCTACACATATCAGACATTGTCGGATTAGGGCGGTTCCAGCAAGATATATTCATTTAATACATAGGATTCTTTAATAGATTCGGATGTGTGAATGCCCAGTGTATCGTAAACACAATAAGCATAAATATAATAATAGCAATAATAATAATTTTAAATTTGTAAAAATTTAAGTTATTAGGTGTTTGTTATAAAGTCTTTGACTGCTTAAAATGAGTTTCTCTTAAGTAGAACACGAGGGGCTTACAAAATGATCTCCAGTTATTTAACACCTCCGTAAGTTAAAATCCAAATTTTAAGAGGTTTTATAATTGGGATTGGGTCCCGAAACGTCAGGGAACATTATCATGCTATAAGATTGATTGATAAATAACTTCCGCCCACGTACATGTTACTTATTGTTACTGTTTACGCATAGAATGTGTTCCCATACGAGAGATTTTTGTTCTCGATGGACATGGAGAACTTTGATTCGTCTTTAGACAGTAGTCTTATGTTATCCACGTTACTTTTAATTTTTTTTACGATTTTTGAAAATGGACAATTCAAAAATATGTACACCTACCCCATGTAAGGATTTGGGAATTTAAAGAAGGTAATAGTGCTGCGGCCACTGCTCAAAAAATGTACACCGTGAAGGAGTGATAACCGATTGGCCTGTAAGAAATTGGTTTGTCAAATTTCATCCTGAAAATGTGACCTTGAAAGGCGAACCAAGGAGGTCCTCTTTCAGACTTCGATGATAATATTTGAAGTCAATATTGGTGCAAAATCCACGTAAAATATTGAGAGAGTCAGAAAAAAGCTCGAACCGTTAATATCACCAAAAATAATTTTCGCAAAAAATGTATTAAAAAACAAAAAAAAAGAGCTTATTAATGACTTAAGCTAAGATTTCCCTAGTTATTTTTATTTATTTTATTTCATTTATTCTATTATTTTTGTTATTTTCTATTTATTTTTCAACAAGACGCCTCAGGAGGTTTTTTTAATGAAGTGAATTTTCCTACGAACGCTTTCTTGTACTGCTAGACGTAGCTAATGTTTCTTAGCAAAATCGTTATCACGGGATCAAAAAATTATTCAAGAATAAATAAATAAAAATAAAAATTTAAATATAAATAAATATTGTTCAAGAACAATATGAGAGGTTCTGTATACATAACTGAGCTTTTTTTTTCTTTTATCATATTTAAAAGCAAAGACGACGTGCTGTCGCTAGTTAAAAGTGAGGAATTCAGTTCTTGAAAACTCCGTCGACTGGGGATACAAATTTTCATACGAATTTCACGCTACTCACTTCAAAAATTTACATTATTGTACAATATCTGGGCAGTTTTCTTTGCTTGGTTGAAGAAACCTGTTTTTTGTGCTCTAATTGCTCTTAAATTTTGTTAGTGAACAGTTTCGGTTATTTTCCCTCATATTTTCCGGGAGCGTAGCGCCATCCGCCTCGTTTATTTTCCTATAGGCATTGTTTTTACATTGATAAGAACATCTTTATCCTTCGGAATTAAAATCCCCATTAAGAATTAAAAAGGATATTTTGTGCAGTTCTCAGTCGATCCATTGCAAAATTAATTTTTTCAATCGTTCTCCTCGCTCACTTATTTTGCCTCCTGATTATCTTTTTAGTTTTCCTTGACACTCTTGTTACCTTTTTTGATTTTATTTGGATTTTTGCGTACGATGCACATTATTCCGCTATGTCTCTCGAATATATTTCTTGAAAGAAGTTCTACAGATTAATTTTTGTTCATTTATATTCTTCAAAATTAAAATATTACTACCAAACGTGCTGTTCAAATTTCACATTCAAGTTTCTCGATTAAATTTGCTTCAACGTTCTGTTCACAAAACATTTGAAGGAATTTATCCTTTAATTGTTTGATCGATTGGAAATTCGCAGATGGTTATTCTATCGGAACATCAATCCATCAAACCCATTCATCCATCTTATGTCCGTTTGAACAGTGAAAACGCTGTTCTAAGAGAAAACTTCATTTGAAATTTTCTCGAGTGGAACGATTGATTCACATCTTTTGATGTTATATCGAATAATATGTTAACATAAATATTTGCGATAGTTGATAAATTCATTCGAATGTCGTTTCGAATAATTGCTATATGCTTGAGTGACTCATGATTCCTATCGGTTTCTCGTCTATTCGACATTTTTCGTTGTAATAAGGGATTATCATATTGCACACACGAGGATCGTTGTTCCAGACGTCTCAGCAAATGTTCAGATATGTATCTGCTGAAGAATTTACAAAAAAAAAGGGATTAATAGGACCAAAATTCGGATATTATTCCTTTTCTAGGAATCTCTAGATATGCTGTGGATGTGAGAAGTTCTGTTAAAGTAAGGATTTAAATTGGAAAGCATTTTGAATTATTCAAGAAGAAAAATTATTTCTATGGATACAAAAAGGGTAAAACAGAGAAATCTACCTATATTGATATATAACCATCCAGGAAAATTTCAAAAGCACTCCACTGCTAGCTTTTCCTGGACTACAAGTATTTTGCATTCACGCTTGTAAAATTATACTTCACGAGAACTCCATTACTGCTGGAAATCAGAAAAATCCATTAACATATGAACTATGACGTACCAGTTTAAGTAATATTATTTTTTAGAGTAGATTCTTCTTTTCTGACTAAAAATATCCATATCATATTCAAAATATCCAAAAACATCCAATCTTGCTCGTTTGAAGATTCTCAACCAAAGGAACTACCACGAAATCTTCAAACTACGTGGATATGTACAAAAATCAGACTTTCGTCAAGTGAAATGCGCAAAAATTACTATTTTTGGTAGGGTAAAAGGTTAAAAAAACCGGTTGTTGAATAGAAGTGGCCGAATGTTCATAGTAGGTAGGTCCCAGAAATTTTTCGCTTCGAGTAGTGTGTCATATTTTACATATACATTATCTTCATTTTAAATTGCATGGATACATGTAAAATGTTCATATGTCTCACGGATGAACTTCTCACTTCCTGAAAACCTTCCTGAAAATAATAGTTAGAATTTTTATTGCACGACAGAAATATTTGCAGGATTTCCTTCCTTCACAAACCTCTCATGTTTGTTTTCGAACAGTAGTGTAGTTCGGTCAAAACCCCCCTAAGGCCCGGCCCATATACGCATTTGGAAGTGGTTCAGCATAGCTAGTGGCTGCGATCGAGGCGGGACCTTCTTCTGCTGTAATAAGACTGCAGATATGAGCACGGGTCGCGGTGAGGTCCCGTCTCGAACGCGCAACCGCCGGCTTCGCCGCGCCGCTTCGAGCGCAGCGTCCACACAGCTGCACTGGGGTTTAGGGGTTTTTTTACCCGGCTATGCGTCTCGCCGACAAACAATTTTAGGACGGTTGATGGTCCGAAACCGTCTCAAAATTCCCCGAGGTCTTCATTTCTGCTTACTCTACTAAACTTCTCTAGAAAGATAAAAACATTGACTTGATATATCGTCTGGCGCCCATAATTGATTCTATGGGGTGGACACACTTCTATGAATCAGGAACGATTCTGATTTCAAGTCGAACCCGTATGCTTACCCTGAAGGGGACAAATCAATATCGTGCACTTTGAGTGTAGTCCATGTTCGACTTCCTTGAATCTTAGCATATTGAATACGTAGCTTTTTATTGATTTGTTTTTCATTACTTGTCTTTTTTTCAATGATTTCGTGCACTTTACGTCTCACTTCACTTTATTTTTCATCCATATTTGACAATAGAAAAGAGCGGATGTAGCGCAGTCGGTAGGAGGTTCTGCTATGGCTACACGATCGATCGTTGGTTCGGAACCGCTCTCCAAGCTTTATCTCTCCGCTGTCGATAAGTTGGTACCATACTAGTTCGGGAGGATGAAAACACTGACCTGACACATCGGATAGTCTCCGCAAGTCATCGTATAGGCTAACAGGCGCGTAAACTTCAAAAATTTCCGAGTTAAAGTGGAACGTGCAAGCATATCCTCATCCCAGGGATTGATCAACGCCGTAAACCTTATCCACGATTTATCCACCTTAAATCTAAGGACAAATCACCGCAAAGCTTATCCCGACTGTGTAGATGCACCCATATTTTCAACATGATTGCGCGAGGTCCTGTATTTAAGTTGTCTAAATGACCGCGGTGTGCTTTCGATTGGGGCACGGAAACTGATAGGACGAGTTAGTTAGCGATGGGACGAGTTTCAACGGATGCGTGGCGGTGTTGCGAACAATCATCACCACATTTTGTATATGTCAAAACTTTATTTCATTCAATTGTTCCCGAAGTTCTCCCGGTGTTGATTTTCTCACTTATTTCAATGCACTTCTCGTACGCTACAGTTATCGTTAACAAATTTTCTATTCGCTCGTATGTTGTTTTCTTTTCTGTACACGTCTGCACAGCACTGCTAGACCCCTTTTTTCCCCCTGTGCAAGTAAAAACGGCAAGACGGATGGGAAAATTGTTTGAAGACTTGTGACGCTCAATATCGATTTTCAGTTCGAACGCCATGCAACGGGCAGTAAAACGGTGACGAATGTTTTTTCTTTTTTTTTCATCCGGTAAGATTGGAGTTGGAGTGTGAGGGAAGCAAATCTCTGTGAGTTTCTTGCTATTTATTTGTCGTGATAGGACCAGTTCACTTTTTTCGGTAATATTTAACGCTTTCATTCGGACCGGCTTTATTCGTAATGTTATGGACTCAGAGTTTCACTTATTTAGTTAGTTCTATTCTTTTCTAAAACCTCGAATTCATGTAAATCAAATGAAAAGAAAACTGTAAACTGCATCCACGTGTATAATACATAATATTGCTACGGTTTAATTAACATAACATTATAATAAATCATTACTCACTAATTACCTAATTAATTAATCACTGACACTCACTAATTACCACTAAATGGCAAACTTTCTACTACCAGTGTTTCACTGTAGTGATTAGGATTTTTTTTAGGGAAGATCCTCATTTTATTGAGTTTGACAAGGATGATCGCAGTAGAGGTCTTGAACGAGTTTTAATTGACTTTCTAAGCAATCCAAATCTCAGAAACATAGAAGACAAATACAAACAAACAAACATAGAAAACAAACAAATAACAACTTTATTTTGTGGATTCATTTCCATTTCTTCCCGTAAAGTACTCAACTGTAACAACTCAACATAGTAGCCGCCTTAGTTTCTGGATCTCTATCGCAGTAGCAGTTCAAAAGAGAAGTAGGTGGTAGTGGTGCCCTCTCTATGTATGAGTAGACCGAAATTCTGAAGGATTTTATGGACTACTTATATTTTGTAACAAATCTATTTTGAGTCATTTGCTTCTATAAACGTTTTCTCAAAACCTCTTACACTTATTGAAAATTCCGCTTTTTTTTTGTGGCGCATCCCTTTCGAGTTACGGTTTGGCGACTGTTATTGCCCTTCCACCTTAAATATAGTCGACGCGAAGTGTGTTCAACCAAGCGACCGCGACGCATATGCCGCTGCCCACGCTCTGTCTCTGCCTAACAGAACTCTTCTTTCTTCTATTCTATATCAATCGAACGTGTAAAACTCTCACTATGTCGTAAGGATTTGCTGACGACGAGATTTTCATCCTTTTATTACTTCACAATCAAAGTTAACCGAACCGATATCCAGGAGGAGAAATAGGTGAACGGAACATAGGGATTGCTTGAGAAATGCTAATGGAATGAACAGATAAAAGCGAACTAGAAGGAAAATCAATTAATCGTAGAAGGAAACGAGAATATTTAGAGACGTATGCATTTTTTTTTTTGCTGAAAAAACTGACATTTTTACCATATATTCTACACAGGGAATTATTTCCTGAATCTTTCTCTTAGTGTAAAGTTCGGACGCTTCTCCTTGTAAAAAGGTCATATGTACTTCGGGAAAATCGATCGGCCTATTCATCCAGTGCGGCGTGAACCCAGAGTGCGAGAGATCGGCTACACATAGCTGCCATTCCTTCAGTCTTAAACAGTTCCGGGCTTGCGTTCGCAGCGGTGCTTCACAAATCTCCACAGAAGAAGGTATTTTTGTCTCAAAATTGAATATTTAACTAAAATAGCGAGCTTCTTGGACCGGATATTTGCTACTTTTAAAATCCCTTCTCCGTGGCTAGCAATTATGTACTTGGTCAAATTTTCAAATAGATCCTAACCTCTTATTCGCATATACACCCAAACTATATTCCAGAACGTTTGGACGGATGGATCCGACGTTATAAACTGCGGTATTTCCTCCATAAAGTAACATGCATCTTCACTGACTAATTAACGAGATCAAGTTCAGAATATATGTCTACTTTTTCTCTATTCAAAAATCCATCAAATCGCATCTTTCAAGTAAACCTCTTTCTGAATTAGCAAGCTAGTTCCGAAGAAAACCACAGAAATTCGCAATCCTCCACTACTGTAGTTGCAAGTAATGCGCCAGGAACGAAATGACGTATACTTCGTGTGATGTGCGCATTCTCAGCCCTCGCTCGGTGCCCGCAGTGTTCAGTGTGCGGGAGTTCGGACAGTTCGTGTGAGATTTGTTCTACGGCTGTCATCATTACGTTTTCTAGTTGATGATTTTGTATTTGTGTTATTCTAATGTGGATTCGGAGGAGTTGCAGCCGTTTTCCTCAGTTGGATTGCGGACGTGACTTCCCTCAAAATCGATCGACCTGGGCCTCAGCTCTTTTCTTGCCGGCTTCGATAGGCTTTAGTTGTGTTAACTATTCAACATATGATCGCTTTGTATCTTTATACATGCGGATGGTATTCGTTGTCATTTTTCTTGTGGTGTCTATTCCATATTGCGCATCCAGAATCAGTTGAAAATCCCACTGAACGAACTTTGTGTTTACAGGTAAGAATGTTATCGGTGGCAAGGCGCAGTGTCGGAAGCCTGCTGTCACGTCGTACTTATGCGCTCGCTGCCTCCACAACCGACGCTAAACATGGAAATATCGCCAACTATAAAGTTGTCGATCACGCTTACGATGCTGTCGTCGTTGGTGCAGGTGATTCCATCTATTTCAACAATCCTTGACATTGTAAAATAATAAATCAGAGCTCTTTACACCTGCTTTTATTAATTACTACGATGGCCGTCCCCATATCGATCGAGTGAACGTGATGATGTGCCGATGGATTATTATACATTACGAAGCAATGTTGCTTTTTTTTTCAAATGTTGAGATAGTCATGCGTTTAAGAATGTTTTGTATTACGTTCCTCTCTTCAAAGGGGAAATTATGTGTATTAACACGTGCTGAAAAATGCGCACCCGGTCAATTATGAGTAGTTAAAGGGACTTCTGCCATGCATCCTCCTGACCAACAATTGTTTCCTTGAGATTCGACTTGTGAACACTTATTTTGATCGTCTGTCAGCTGCGAATTCTGTCGTCATTGTGGAAAAGAAAGTAAAGGAAGCTTGCAAACAGTTGAATCACCTTGAAGAGATGATTTTGATACAAAAACTGTACCTAATATTTTGCAGCATTAGTACTCGAATAGTTCGAATATTTGATTACACTCCCGCCTTTGTTGCTACAAGTGAGAAGAAGTCAAAGTCATTGTTGTTTGGCGAATTGGCAAAATTCATATTTTTTAAACTATAACAACACGACAGCCGAATTAAAATGTTATTCCTGGGAGCAATTTCGGTGACAAATGTTTCTTATAACCATTAGAGCTGTGACATCGCTGTTTTAGCTAAAGTAACTCGAAGAGTTAACTGGTAAAACCTCTACAACATTCAATTGAGAATTTAGAGTCATATTTGTGGACTTTCTGGACCGAGTTGTAAGCAACTTCATAAATTCGAGTGCAGCCACTTAAAAAAAATCTTAATACTGTAGAGTCAGTTGCTGAATTTCTCTTATAGTAAAAATAGCGTATTTAGTGTTGTAAGAAGCCTAATGACAAGTAATCGGTGTGTGTAGTTCGATTGTTTACATGTCCAGAATCTTTATTGTACTATGATGTGTATACAAACCCCAACTTAGTTTATTGCAACTTTCTGTTTTGACTTTGAAAAGTACTAATTTATAACTTTTTCATAACTTTTTGGTTTCAAAGATGACAGAAATCATTAGGTAGCTGCTTCACTCAACGATTGTCTTCTTGAGATGGACTCAAGTGATGTCGAAACAAGATTGATGGCATCGTGACAGTTGTTTCTTAGCTGTTTGCAAGATACATGAATACCCGTGCTAGATTGATAAATTTGCAGGAACATTTTATTCCTGTAGATACCACAACTTCCACTACTTTGCAAGTGCTGCAGCTTCACTGAGTTTTTGTTAAATCAGCGCTTTATGTACATGCAGTCCGATGCGGCGATATTTGATAAGATTGTTGGTCCGTTCTGCGTTTGCACATCTATCTAAATCCCTGATTTTAATCGATATTCATACATGAGCCGTGGGATCACGTCATCGATTTCTTTTTTCTACAGGAGGCGCAGGCCTACGTGCTGCGATGGGATTGTCGGAAGGTGGTCTAAAAACGGCTGTCATCACGAAGATCTTCCCCACCCGATCGCATACTGTTGCTGCACAAGGTGGTATTAATGCAGCCATAGGAAGTATGAACAAGGACGACTGGCGTTGGCATTTCTATGACACTGTTAAGGTGCTTGATTTATACGTTACTGTTACTTCTTTTAAAATGGGGATCTAGCAGTTGCCTCTTACGTTTCAACTTTTCTTTGACTTCAAGCCTAGCATGATTTGTGGAGAAAAAGTATGAAGTGGGTTAAGCTAATTTAAAGAAAAATCTCCTTCGAGTTATGAAGGATCGTCGTGCGTATTTTGTAAAGTACAGGGCAAATACTACTGACTAGCTAGCATTTGCTGTAGGAGCGTAGAAAAACTCGACGTTTCAATATGATTGAACAATCCTCGTTACCTTTATGTTGAAAGAAGGCCTTAGAGATCGGAACTTTCCCACATACTTTCAATTTTCCCTTTGTAGTTCCTGCATATAAGTGCAATTTGTGTTGCACCTTTCACTCAAGAAACTGGTTCTTTGGGCAATTCTTTCATTTTTCGAGCGAAGTTTGTCCGAGTTCATAATGACGTTACATTTCGAACTCCATTTCCATATAAAACCACCTGGATTTCAACGTGTTTTAGAATGTGTAGCGACGTTTTTGGATGAGTTGTGGTATTTTTCTTTATTTTTAAGTAATTACCTCTCTTTGTTCAAGGGATCTGACTGGCTTGGAGATCAAGATGCCATTCACTACATGTGTCGAGAAGCCTGCCGAGCCGTAATTGAATTGGAGAACTACGGTTGGTATATCAAACGGGATTTCAAGAATATGGTCACGTAATTCATTCGTTCTTCAGGTATGCCTTTCTCCCGTACCGCCGATGGAAAGATTTACCAGCGTGCTTTCGGAGGACAGTCCAACGATTTCGGTCGTGGTGGACAAGCTCATAGGTGCTTTTAAGACTTTATTTTGTTGTTGTTATTTCTCGTCTTTAGTTATTGAAATAAGTAGAGGAAGCTCGTATTGTAACATCTTTACTTTTAAAATAGTTCAGCAAGTGTCTTTTTAAAGTTTTTATAGAGATCAAGGTAGTATTTCTACATGACATCGTTATTTTTATTTTAAACAGAACTTGCGCCGTTGCGGATCGTACTGGACACTCACTTCTTCACACCCTTTATGGAGCTTCGTTGCAGTACAACTGCAATTATTTTGTGGAGTATTTCGCCCTTGATCTCATCATGGACAAGGTTCTTTTCTAGATGATTTTGAAATCTTATCTGTTCTATCCTGTCCCGTATTGAATCTTGAAATTACTCTTCCATTATTCGAACGAGTGAACGAGTCATTGTTCTTGTTCAATGAAGAACAATTAGCCAGAACTCGAAGCTAAAATACCAATCTCTCATAATTTATTGGATGAAATAGTTTATTTAACCCTCGTCAGCTAACAAAACATTACGAATGTAAATATGGCTCTAGTTGCTTCTTAGCAGGGTGCATGCGTTGGTGTTGTTGCATTGTGTATGGAAGATGGAACAATTCATCGATTCCGTTCAAAGAACACAGTGTTAGCAACAGGAGGATTCGGGCGAGCGTACTTCTCATGCACTTCTGCGCACACTTGCACTGGAGATGGTTAGTACGAGAAGAGAGATTCACACAATTTTCTTCCTTCCTCAAAAGTTGTGACGTTAATCTTTACGATGGTAAACCGCTTCCTTGATGGCGTACTTCCTTCTAAATTTTTCTCTCTAATATCCTTAATGGAAAAACGTCTTAGTTTATCGAACTCCGTTAATTAAAATCATTTGTGTTTACCATTCAAGACCACCGCCTCGTCTCTTATTAATCTTTTTGTTTGTTTCAGGAACAGCTTTGGTTGCTCGTGCAGGTATCAGCAACACTGACATGGAATTTGTCCAGTTCCATCCTACCGGTATTTATGGTGCAGGATGTTTGATCACTGAAGGATCTCGAGGTATTGTGTCTTCTATCATTCTCTTTTCTAACGGATTTCTTATTACATGACAAAATGGCTTTTTTTCAGGAGAGGGCGGGTATCTTGTGAATTCCAAAGGAGAACGGTTCATGGAACGATATGCGCCAAATGCTAAGGATTTGGCTTCCCGTGATGTCGTATCTCGTGCGATGACCGTGGAAGTGATGGAGGGACGTGGTGTTGGTCCAGAAAAAGACCACATTTTCTTACAACTTCATCATCTGCCTGCTAAACAGCTCCATGAGAGATTACCTGGTCAGTTTTGTTGTTTATGATTAGTTTTGTTTTTTGCTGACCAGAAATGTTCTACAACACTCGATGAAGATACATCAAATGAAGAAAATATTAATCCCAAATAAATATCTGAGGTTACATTGCTAAGCTCTTTTTGCTAGGGAGACTCTATCATCCAATTAGTCAATTTCTTCCCTATTTTCATGACCAAAAGGAAGCCGATTGGCATTCTTCACGACTGTAGTGTATATTTCATCTAAGTTCCATTTCCATTTGATCGGAAAGTCATGTTCATTCGCAAGGGAGTAGGGAATAAACTATTTTCTCAGTTTTTTTTGCGTAACGTAGAGGATTTATTGCGGTACGTGTCACTCTTGTGATGAGGGAGCTATTTCTGTTAACAAAGTGCTTTTCTACCTAAAAAAAGAAACCTAAAATTAATGAACAATACATATCTCTACTCATTTACTACTTTTCGCCTTTGCAGGTATCTCAGAAACTGCCATGATTTTTGCTGATGTTGATGTTACTAAGGAACCAATTCCCGTCATTCCTACTGTACATTATTGCATGGGTGGTGTCCCAACCAACTACAAAGGACAGGTGGAGTGTTGCTGTTGCACCTTCTTTCATCGATGCTATTCTCTTTTTTGTTTAGGTCATCAGTTATTCTAAGGAAAAAGGTGACCAGATTATTCCCGGACTGTACGCGGCGGGTGAATGCTCCGCACAGTCGGTGCATGGTGCAAATCGATTGGGTGCGAACTCATTGCTTGACTTGGTCATTTTCGGAAGAGCCGCTGCTTTGAGGTAGTCACCGCGCGACAATGTTGCAGTCGTATTCCTATTTGCGTTATATGTTGTATGCACTTGTGGAATTTAGCATTCTCGAACATACTAAGCCTGGTGTCGGTGTTCCGGATCTGCCAAAGGATGCTGGAGAGTCATCTGTTGATAATATCGATTCCCTAATGAATAGGAAGGTGAGCTTTTGTGAAATGAATTCCCTTGAATAGAGGAGATGTTTGACCTTAGTATTCTTAGAATTGTATGTTCCTAATGTTTATTCCAGATTTTTAATAATCTTCTTCTTATGATTCCGGTTTATTATAAAATGTGAATGTTTCAGGATGGTCCATCTACTGCTGATGTGCGACTTCAATTGCAGAAGACCATGCAAAAACACGCTGCTGTGTTCAGGCGTGGAGATATCTTGCAGGCAAGTAAACCTACTGGTCTGTTTATTTTCTCATAGGTTGGGGTAATGTTCAGCTTTGCTCCATTGTGGTTGCTCGAAAGTTTGTTAATGTGCAGCCTATCAGAGTGAAAACATTCAAATTTTCATGTGGCTTCTGTCCGGAAACAACCAGAAGAAGTTATGATGTTAGGAGATGCTGCTCTGCCGAGCAACACAAATTTCTCCTATTATTTCCAGGAGGGCGTTAAAAAAGTGGGAGAAATCTATAAGAATATCGACAATTTGCACGTGTCGGACAAGAGTTTGATTTGGAATAGCGATCTGGTTGAGACACTTGAGCTCCAGAATCTTCTCATCAATGCCATTCAAACCATTGTTGCAGCCGAGGCTAGGAAGGTAAGGTTTTCTTTCACAATGTTGATATATTTCAGTAGGCAACGTAGAATTTTAGGAATCACGTGGTGCTCATGCTCGTGATGATTTCCCCACTCGTATCGACGAATACGACTATGGAAAACCGCTCGACGGCCAGAAGAAGAAGCCAATCGAGGTACTCTCTCATTTTATGGTTATAATCGATAGACTCAAGAACTTCACCAGTCTCATATCCAACAACATTTGTTCATGCTGACTTCTTGCACATATTTCTCTACTCGAAATAGAATTGAACGCAAAGCACTCGTGGTTTCTAATTGCACAGACGATTTGCTATCTTCTAGTTCCAGTCTCATCCTTTAATTTCATATTGGTGCGGAAATGTTTCGTTGTAAAATGTGCTCTAAATTATCCCTTTTCTCTACTTTTTTGAAATTGCCATTCGGATTGCCCTACATAGCATCAAGTACCGTTTGTGATCGTGACTGATATGTACGCCTAAAACTACGCGAGTTAGTATTTTTTTTTACGAACCATCGCACTGCTTTTGCTTTTTTTTCATTTTTCTTTTTGCAAAATCAATGTAGTAACCAATTTCTTTGCAGGAACACTGGCGCAAACACACAATGATTACCTCTGACATAAAAACCGGCAAAGTGAAACTCGACTATCGTCCTGTCATTGATACCACTCTTGACAAGAGCGAAACCGATTGGATCCCGCCAAAGATCCGCTCATACTAAACATTCACAATTAGAATAATCAGTTGTAATATTAACCTAGTTCCACTATTTCCCGTCATATATGGTGGGTGAAATGTTCCGGTTTTCAGAAATTTGTGCTCCGGTTTGTTACTACGGTGGTCTTCGTGCTAGTTAGCTTTTAGTGTACATTCTAAACATAGCTTCAAGTAGATTGTTGATTTGTTTGTAGTTCTTTTTTGTTATCTATTTATGTAGAGTGCAAATGTTGCATTTGGTGAATGAAAATTGTGTTTGTTTCTTCGAAAAGATAGGATGTTTTGAAATGGTTCTCCAGCCATAATTTATTTAGATGATAATCCCTGTCGTAGGGATAACAGTTTACCACATAAATAAAACATGGTGGTTTTAAAGTTGTTGGCTGGATGCGGTATTGTCGCTAAGAATGAGCACTCTACAAGAAGCCACTGCTCGTGCAGTGGAGGCTTGTCAGCGAGGTAGTATGGAAGCGTTGGAAGCGGCACTACAGGAAGGTGTACCTCCAAATGCAACAGACGCTGATGGATGCTCTTTATTACACTGGGCTGCCATAAACAACCGCTTAGAGATCATAATGAGGTACTTTGTTATTCCTATTTTTTGATTAACGAGGAGTTGAGGGTAGAACTGCTTGGATGCCTGAGATATTTCTTTGAAGTAGTACGATTTTTTTCCTCACGGAATTCGAAAGAGGGTAGGTGGGTGGAAACGTACATTTTTATTTGCTACCCACGAGTTAGATTTAAAAGGGAGTGTATATTGGATTTACTAATGACTGAGATTAATCCGACTATGCTTTTTTCTGTACATATACGAACAATAAATATTCTCTGATACGATAATTATGGTAGAAAGCAGACTGTTTGGCTTACATATAATTCCCATTTTTCCTGATTGTTTTGAGAAAACAGGGTCTTTGGATTCCAGTTTATCTTTTTTTCACTTCTGCAACGTAGGAAATATGCAGAGTTTCAAGCTTTTAAATCTTTAGAATTCTAAATGAGTTCTATTACGGATATCTGGCTTGTTATCACTAAAAAACTAGCATATTACTTTGGCTCTTCATTTTTGGTCGGAAATTTTTACTTAGATTTAAACGAATTCTTAGCTCTGTCTTGGTAAATTGTTCATGTTGTTGTTATTTTGATTTTTCTAATGGATGTCTGAAACTTTTATTTCCATGTAGACTGCTTGATTTGGGAGCGGATCCTAACGTCGTCGGTGGACTACTGGTTTCATCTCCACTCCACTGGGCCGCACGTGTCGGACATAGCAACAGTGCTGCACTACTTGTGAAGGTATCCTCAGTTATGCTCTATTGTAATTTAATGATAAAAAGGATAAAGTCACTGGCGTATCAATCCAATTGGGATGCGCCAACGCGTTTTACTCGAATTCGTAATCGTTGAGGTTTTAGAACGCGTGTTGACCTATACAATGAACTGCGGGGGCCAGCCGATGATCAAGTCAGTGTTTTTATCCTCCAGACAAGTCTGGTACCAATTTATCGACCCCGGAGGGATGAAAGGCTTGGTTTGCACTAGGGCGGTCTCGAACTCTCGACCGTGTGGCTACAACGGACCTCTAACCGACTGCGCCACACCCACATTAATTTAATGATATTATATATTTATCTACAATTATTAGATTAAAACTTGGCTCTATAGCCAATTGTTTGGGTAAGGATAGAGGTATACTTTGACCGTAGAACCAATTAGTTTGTGGATGGGTATCTATTACTTTGAAACATCAGATGAAAAGAATGGAGAATGATGTTTTTTTCCCATTTTCTTCATCCTTGAGCTACATTTCAGTTCGTTTTCTTTGTTATAAGAAGGGTCATGTTGCAATTTTCTTAGCAGATTAAATCTGTGCAGTTTTATTAGATTTGAAATGGGTTATTATTAGAAATTAGGTAGTTATAAGTACTGAATATGGGGAAGGGATGCGATGACTAACTCGCCATAATGTTTGGCCTCGCAAGTCATTTTATAGGACGTGTACGCGTTCATTAGTTTCTACAGTTCCGAATTAGCGTCAAATGCATCAAGACATCCAGAAAGGATTCACCAGTACAGGATACCTTTTCTTTCTCTTGATTTATGGTAGTACTTATACCCTAAATCTCGTTTGAGAATAATTTTAGGCTGGCGCTGTAGCAAATGTACGTGACACTCAAGGCTACGCTCCAATTCATTTGGCGGTACAAACCAACCAGTCAACACTTGTTGCATATTTATTGGAGAAATTCGACTACTGCAAAGATATTACGGATAATAGTGGTATGTTTTAATCTCCTTCTTGAGTCCTCAAGCTTTTTACTAGAGGCAGATAGTTGAAACAGTCTAGATTTTTCTTCAGGAATGACACCGGTTATGTGGGCAGCATATCGTACGTTTGGAATGTTCCCAATACGTCTTCTAGTAAGATCTGGAGCGAATTTGAACGCTCAAGAGCATCTATCCGGTAACACCGCTCTTCATATCGCAACGCAGGAAAGGAACTATTGTTCCATCAGGTGAGACTCCATCGCTAAATATATTTTCAACGCTCTGTTTCTAGTTTTCTGTTTACTTTCCGGTTCCGGAAACAAAGCTCGTGTCATCTGATGAATTTATTGCAGAGAGTTATTGGCAGGGAATGCAGATCCTCTCCTTCGTAATAAGCAGCAGGAGACTCCCATCGATATTGCAAGAAATATGAGGAATCATAAGATTATTGGTAAGTTTTAGGTGTTCTAGATGTTTGTGTTGCATATAGACGCCTCATATAGCAAAATCACGATTCAACTTTGTTGACATGTTTCTTTGTTTGTACCTGCTTGTTTATATTTTAAAATTACGTGTTCTTTTTATAGGTATGCTCGAGGAAGCAATGTCGGCGCGTGGTGTTAGTGCTGCTAAGTGCACCGCTTGCGACAACATCCCGTGGAAGAAAGTCAATCGCTCTGCAGGATTATTTATTCCGGGCTAGTTTTTTCAATAATAGAAGAGCATCTTTCGGAATGCTTGAGTTTATTATTTCAAATAATCGTGAAATGGCATGAATTAATTATAGATGGAAGGTTTTATTATTGCCCTACATACAAGAAGCATTAGCATCGAGTTGGAATTAACACGTTTAATGGTAGCAGCCAAGTGTATGGAATGTAATAAAACACAGTGGTCTTAATTCATCAAATCAATAGAAATTGCAGCTCTTCAAATTTTCCTTTATTTTATTAGCCTCTTCAACCTGTTACTTTTATGCTCAAAAAGAAAATCAAGACTTTTACAGCTATTGAAATCTTCTTTAGGATTCACCTCTTTAAACACTTTAATTAGGCAGTTGGTGTTCGAAAAAAACACTTTTAGAACCACGATAAATAGATTTTTAGGTATATTGCTGGCTTTAATTGCATTGTTGTTCCATGTATTTCACTATATGATTGTTGGTGCTATTCTCTTCGTGGCTTTCGTCAGTTTCCAATGTGTTAGCAAGTATGATTTCCATACAGCTTCGCAGAGTCTTGTTCCGATCGGTATATGCATTGCGGAACCTGTTTGTATGATCGTCACATGGTAATACTAAATTTCATTCACAGTTTTCTTTTTGTTTGTGACTTTTGGCGGTTTAATATTTTTTCATGTAACTTGCAGGTGGTTATCTCTTCGTTATTTTGTCTCCTGGTGGTTACAAATCTCTTTTCTTCTCGTTATGTGCGTGCTATTCTGGTCGCTATTCAAGTGAGTCATGAGGAATTTTTACGGTTATGTTTTTTGTTGCTGAGAGCACACACGTAATATTGTAGCAATAAGGCAGCAGAAACCGCATTTACGTATCTGTTTCTTTGCCTGCGAGTTAATCGATCAAATACATTCGAAAATGTGCAAAGCACGAAATGTTATTGACAAAATAAAAAAACATAAACATTAGATATACATATTCGAAAATACAAAGAACTTCCGAAAAAGAACTTTGTGGAAAATTACAGAGTCGTTGATCTTTTTTTTTAAAGTAATTGTATGATTTCTTAGAATTGTGCTCTCTAATCCCGGTGTTATTAAACCAAATGAAGGTGCACGAACCCAGTTCGTTGAAATGCTTGAACTTTGCGAACGTGTCAACTATTGTTTCACTTGTTGGGTGAACAAACCAAAAGGAGCAAAACATTGCAGTATTTGTGACAGGTGAGCGTTTTTTAATTCTTTTTTTTTGAGTTGCAGGTATACTTCGTTGAACATTGAGAACGATTTAAATTGTATATGTCTAGGTGTGTCATGGATTTCGACCATCATTGTCCATGGCTTCACCAGTGTATCACTATTCGTAATCTGCGTATATTCCTCGTTTTTGTTGCTTGTGTGGCCCTATCGGCTGGGATATTTTCCTACGCATGTACCCATCTCATTTATCTCAGAATCCTTAGGATCAGTGAAGGTAAATTCATGTCGGATCTACTTTAAACATCCTCTTGTTGTTGAACTGAGTTTCCATCTCTATGAATGAAACTTTGCATCTTATGATTTCTAGTCTACCCTTACCTCATAGGAAATAGTGAAAGCACAAATTTGAATGAATTGTAAGAAAAGTAAGGTCTAGGTAAATAGTTTTCACTGCCCGATACTGTAACCACTGTGCCAAATGTGGTGTGGAGAAACTTTGCTTGTATGGGGGTCAAATGTGCAATTCTCTTCCTGATGGGTTATTTGTTACGAGTTGATGGTTTGTGTCATTGCGTCGACGGTTTGTGAAGCACTTCTTAAACTGAGTTTGACATTTCTGATCAGGAGTGAGATGGCATATGTTTTAAACGCTTAAAATTTGATCTTCAACCTACCCTTCCTTGATATTCGGTGGTTTACGATCGGTCCATGCTACATCCACATTTTTTTACTTGTGCGAAACTATTACGTTTTCAATAAGTGATTAAAGTTTTAGGAGATTCCACTTTCAAAATGATTGCAATTGCCGACGGAATCCTTAAATCGAGCGGTTGGATGTTGTTTAGTCTCACTCTTGCCTTCTTCCATGCGATAATGTTGTCGGCGTTATTTATCAATCAGTGTGTACAGGTACGCACTTTTTACTGCCTTTTACTTTTATGCAACTTTTAGTATTGCCTCATCTGGACTGATTCTTTCAAGATTTCGGAAAATATGACGACTATGGATCGCATTCGTCACAGCCGTGGCCGTCACTATGCTCATCTGAATTCGGAGTCAGATGACAACTCTCCGGATCTGTCCTTCACATTTTCTAGGCGTATTCGAAACGTCGTCGATTTCTGCATTGCCTCTTTCTGATGACTTAAATGGTGCACACCTTCTTGATCTACGTATATGCATCTACATCCAAACTTTATCAGGAATGCTTAGGAATTTTCAAATCCAATGAATGATCTGTGTTGAGCATGGCAAGCCTTCTTCAAAATCTCGCTATTTTATTTTTCTCGAAACATGAAGTAGAGCACTAGAAGATTTTAGTCCGTTCAGCGGTCCTTTTTTTTTGTTGTTGGATGGAATTTTATCGGAATAAGTCCATCTTTAAAAGCGTAGTCGCTAGTACTGATTTAGCCAGTATGGCAAAAAATATTGAGGGGAAATGATTGCCTGTTTTGTGAACAGAACTTTCTTCTTTTCAGAAATCAGTGGCTAAACGTATGATTTTGTTGATTATTTTCCTGTTTTGTGCGTTCTAATAACATATCCTGATGTATGTTATCTGTAAAATCGTTTAGTGGAAGTATCCTACAGCTTCGCTCAGCTAGTGTTCCTTTTCTTTTTTGACTCTTCTTAAATTTTCATTTCCTGACTGTGGCTCATAAATCCGCAAATGAAAATCGACTGTATCGCGATGTTGAATTGATGAATCTCTACAGTTGTATTGAACTTGTTTTCCTGCTTTAATGTTTCCGAGCTCAAATTTTCTGCAGCTATTCTAAATGTTGCATCTGATTTCTTTTCTTTCCTGTATTTTTTTTTTGTACTCGTTCAATGGTGTTATTGCCGAGAGAATATTAAATCTAGTTTGTTGTTTTCACTTCTTTCTTGCTTTTTCTGGTCTGTATTTTTTTTTTCAAAGTTATATGCATTCCATATATGAAGAGGTCGAGTATCTGAATACTTCACTTTATGCTGTTGTGATATCTGCCAAAGGTAATACGTCGAAATTATATGGGTTCTTCATTGTAAATGATTTTGATCTCTTTCCTCTTCAATAAAATCATGTTGTTCTTAGTTTTTTTTTTGTTTTAAACGGTGGAAATAGCTAGTTTTAGAAAGTTACTCGGAAACAACATTAAATAGTACTTCTTGTTCGCTTAGTAATAGAAAATGGCTGTCGTTTATAGAATCGTGAAATTGTGGATCTTAGCCCTCCTTTTTTATTTCTTTTTTTATAAAAAAAAAATGGTTGGTTTGCGAAATAGTTCTGTCTATTGGTGATGGAGATATGGTTTTAATGTAATAGTACCGGAAGAATGATGTTAAAAGGATACGGTAGTTGTCAAACCGTAGCGTCATCATTGCCTCAGGCTATAAATAGCCAATTGTGGATTTTTGCTTCTTTAGAAGTGATTCAGGCTAGACTGCTACATACAATCGAGAGCGTATGGGAGGGCAGACATGGATGAAATCGAATAAATCGTTTCTTAATGTTATGTACCGTAATATACTTAGGATTAATTTATTGTAATATTGTTTATATATCACTAGAAGTGTAATCAAATCATCACTTTCCATGGATATCATTTAGGATTATTATTCCATTAATGGCGGTTTCCAATAACCTACAAAAACGTGGGATTTTTAATTTTTTGCATAGCCTTATAATCGATTCTCCGTTTATTCTCATATTCTTGACTCCACTATTCGATCATTTACTTAAAAAAACTTTATGATTATTTATTTATGTTGTCAGAGGATTATAAAAAGGAGTAAATGTCGATATTTTTGTAGCATTTAAATTTAATGAAATGAGAAATTTGTAAAAGTGGCATATGATTCACTTATAAAGAGTTTGATATTCTTCCATAGTTGTTCTTTACCAAAAAATATTACATTTAATAACAAAGATGCGATAAAGGTCGTGCACGGAAAATAATAACAAATAATATGGATAATATGGAAGATATAATAATAAAATAAAATATAATATAATATAATGTAATGCAAATAATAATAATAGTAGTAATAATAATAATAAATAATATGGAAAAATGAAGAGAATGTCAAATTTCTTGTTCGAAAGTCGACTTCGACTGGATTTTTTATGTACTTGCACAAAAGGAAGTGCATTTGCAAGAATAATTAGATAGTTTAGTGGATTCGCTTCATGTGGAAGTTGTCGACGAAGAAAATTCTAGTTAGTTAGTAGTCATAGGAATATATGTTTAGTATTTTGCTTCTATTTATTTAATTAATTAATTTTATTTATCTGTTGATATTTTATTTTTTCATGATTTGTCGAAACTAGTGGGATCTTTTAAGTCGTGTTGTTACACTGAACTGCATGGATTTTTGTGAATGTAAAAAGCAAAAATTTTTAATTAATGAAGATTTCTTGCATAAATTCACAGGACTCCCTGCTATGAAACTTTTTCTCTGATATTCCTTTAGTTTTCAATTAACTCTAATGAAATCTCTCTAAAGTAATGAAAAGCGGACGTCATTCATCACATTCGATTAGTCTGGTACCGAAATTTTCCTCAAGTTCATTCGATTACTAGCTGTATATTGTCGAATATCCCGAACAGTAAAGTATTCCATTCGTGAATAAGACGAATCTATGGAGACCATGGAGTTCAGACGACCAATTCCGATTTAATTACGGCTAATTATCAGTCGTAGAAAAACGATCTATCGCGTTCGCTTCACTGCAAATTATTTGACACAATCCTTAAAGGCAGCCCCCCCCCCAATTCCCCTACTACTCATTTCCACTAACGCACAGTATTTATTTTGAACGGGCGCAGACACATATGTATATTATTCAATTTTTCAGATCAATAGATTCGATAATTGTAACGAAAGTAGCGAACAAATGATTTTGTGTACGGTGAAATAATGACAATGATTTGTTAGTACGGTTTGACGATTGATTGGATTTTAAAAAAGAAAAAATAGTGTTATGGAAGCGATTCAATAGCGAACTATTCAACCAAATCGGATGAATTTTGCTGCTCGCTTGTCTTCTCGTAGTATCTCCGGAATGACATCATCGTCATACACGTCATTTTCCTGAAAAAAAAAATATTTTTACTGAGAACAATCAACAACAACAAGCTATGAGATACACAGTCGATAACACATACATATGTTCCACCCTATGGTCGCAACGCGTATACAGTAATTACTGTAATTCATCTGTCCATCATATACTATCTCCTTTTTTTGGTTTAATCAAATGCGTGGAACAGGTCTTCAGGGTAGAATTTTTTTTATAAAAGTGTTCAAATCTTCTACTTGTCTACATTAAAACTGCCCTAGTTACAATTTTTGAACGGGATAGACTAGAGATTTTTTAAAGGATCTATTCCCTAGGGATTAGTAATGCCGACATCCTAAAGTAGAAGTTAGAGGAACCGCTCAATAGTATATATTCAAAGTGTCTTTATTTTGTAAATATGCTTTAAAACCAAACGTCAATCTTCG
Organism: Necator americanus; assembly: GCF_031761385.1. NCBI lineage: Eukaryota > Metazoa > Nematoda > Chromadorea > Rhabditida > Ancylostomatidae > Necator > Necator americanus. The sequence continues at coordinate 2,498,143 of NC_087376.1, forward strand.
GTGATATCTGACTTGAAACTCAACCGTTGAAAATTTATAGTGGGAGGCTAGAGATTAGAAAAAAAAAACAAAAAAAAAACAAAAAAAAAACAAAAAAATTATCGTGGAAGCGATACCGCTTCACTAGTTCTTTTTTTCGGTCAGGATTCTGATCAACATGCATTCTCTATTAATTCCTAAATATTTAAAATGTATCAAAGAACTATCCAAAGTGACATGCAATGTGTTGAATTGTGAAAATAAATTAACAGCTCTTTCCAGTCTTACTATTGAAGAGTTCCGGTTCCTAAATTCATTACAGAAAAGTGTAACCGTCAATTTAATAATTTTGTAGCCAAAATTCACAAAATTTATCCGAAATCATCGCGAGATTGCGTCGCAAATAAAATGAATAATCTTAAAAAAATTGGTGGAAACAGAAGCAGTGGAGAAGAAAAGTGGTTGAGAAGTACAAATAGAGGACATAAACTCTCTAAACGAATGCCACGAGGTTTCATAGCAGTTTATTCTTCAGTTTTTCGTTACTATAAAATTCCTCAATTCTTCTTGTACCTCTCTAATAAATCTTTTCATTGGATTATGATATTTTGGATCCTAATTTTTTTTATTGAAGGATGCTCTTTTCTTAACTTTTACTTCTAGGAGAAGATGAAACAGTTTACTTTGACCAACAACATCATTGTTAAAAAAATTTTCTTAGAAAATTTTTTCTTTCTTTTTTTTCCTCTACTCTCGTTGCACACAGTATTCCCTATTTTCTTTCAAATTTTCATCTTTCCATTTATGATCAGAAATCTTTCTTTTTTTTTACAAGAAAAGTGCATATGGTATGCTTTCGATTTTTCTGCCGGGAATCTTATGATCAAATTTCGTACATTAACGTGACGACCGTTATAAAAGTGTTTCTTTTTCAACGAGCATATCGTATAACTAATGCTTTGACGATTCCGGAATTGATGCAGCAAATTCGGAAGCTTATGAGTATATTATAATATCTGTTGGGAATTATTCATTATGTCTTTAGAGGCTGTTTACGGTAGTGGAATACATTTATGATGAATGCTGCAGGAAAAAAAGTTGAATAAAAAAATTATCGTGAAAGTGATACCGCTTTACTATTTCTTTTTTCCGCCAGGATCTTGATCAACATGTATTTTCTATCAATTCCCAAATATTTAAAATGTATCAAAGAACTATCCAAAGTGACATGAATTGTGTTGAATTGTGAAAATAAATTAACTTCGATGAGGAAAGATACAGCCAGAGAATTGACGAGGAGTAACTCACTAATTTATTGAAGAATCTCTTTCTCCTCCCTTTCTTTCTTATTTTTCTCTGGTAACAGGATTTTTTTTCTAGAATTAATGATTCTATGATGAATGACTACTCAGTGACGTCATCTGTGAGATTGTCATCGATATGATGTGAGTTCCTTTCCTGGATATTTTTTCCTCGATTCAGCTAGGTCTGAAAATCAACAAAACATGAAGAAAGTTGTTTGTTAGCGATCTTTTTTTTTGATTTATGGTCATTGCAGAGAAATTCATTTGAGGTTGCTGATAATCTGCTACGTTGAAAACGATGCTAATAACAACGGTGCTTCGATTTTTTTCACAAGAAAAAAACGTTACTGCAGCGTAATCTTAAAGATAGTTTTAGAAGTTTACTTTTGAGATTTTTTATACGAGAGAGTAGGTTAAAATATCTCTTATAAAATTTTTAGCTTAGATTTTGCGTTGTGGGACAAACAGTTCACCGGAGATCCCTTTAAATTATGCTACGATGTCTTTATGGTTGTAGTTCTACAAGCTTATATGTAACGGAAGAGGAGAAAATTCGGAAATAACTTATACAGAAAAAAATGCTTATTTTCGCAAATTATTTACTAATGAGTGAATCGAAATGTAAATTCGTCATGCGTAGGATTTTTCAAAGTAATTTTTTTGTTTAATTTTTACGCCTTGTGGCGCCAACGCCTCATAGGGATTACCCTTATTCGACAATAATACGACAAGGATCAGATGTACTCTGCCATTGAACGTCAAAAATTTTCAAAAAATTCCCTCTAAAGTTCAATTTCATTTAAATTCATTTGGTTTATTTGAATTAAACAGATATTTTGTTGTTTTTTTTTCGAGTTCTGGAAACATCACTGAGAAAGCGATAGAAAAAGGAAAAAAGGGAGAAAAGGAACTTTCCGCAAAGTCAACAGCTGAACGTCGAAGTAAATAAATAACATTTTGAGACATTTATTGTTGTTTAGTGGTCCATTCGGGCTGTTTCGGATGCAAATTTTACTGAATGTAAGCAAACGATGTATTTTACTTGTCAAATTTCCCTGATTTGGAACCATCTAGACCTGTTCGTTTTTGAAAAATCTGATTCTTTCGCCGCTCGCTGAATATAACTCGTCACTAAAAGGTTTTTTTTTTTTGAATATAAAATATATACACTTATCCAGACGATGCAGACTATGCTAAGCGTTTACTGACGTTTATGAGAAAATTTTCAGCGTCTTTATACTTTATCGGACATAGTTATCGGCTTTGCCAGAAAAACAAGGATATTCAACCTCTATTATATAGGGTTGTTCAATACTAGAGCATTCCATTTTCCGAACAGCTTCAGAGTACAATTAATTTTTTCTGAATGAACAATTGAAAGACGTTTCTCTGGAGTTTCCTGCAATGGTTTTCTGGAAGCATCATTCTATAAAATCGCCCACAACACATATATCTATACTTTTACTTTTAAATT
>NC_087376.1:2806502-2942369 GCF_031761385.1 Necator americanus
GGACGTGGACATCAGTTATCACTACACCAGAGATACGGTGTTAATCAGTGATTTAAGCGAAAAAAATACCAGCTGCCCAGCCGAGGGAAGCACTTACGCGATAACAAAAAAGATCGGAAAGAAGTCAAAGATGAAAAACAAATGTGACATCTCCAGTAAGAACCGAAATTAGTCCATATCTTAATGGGGAGAGCTGCAAAAAAGATAACTATGAGTGCGGTGTAACCAATCTGGATTCTCTCGTACTGATCGCATCAATGTTTGCAACCGTAGATCACGTAAGCAATCTGATTGAACATATTAGTTACAATAATAAAAACGAGCTTACTCGTGGAATACAGCAATGAGATGACTAAGGGAAGAGCGCAGAGAAACAGGGTGAATTCTGTATGTCTAGTTTCTAGTCCAGAAATGAGAACAGAGGCCATACATCATATGTGCAAGTAAAGCATGTTTTGTAGACACCTGACTTCATCGATAATTCTCAGCCGATATATTTGTAGATGTTGTTGAGTTTCGATAAACTATTTAAAAATCTTGATGCTATCGAAAAGAAAATTCATTGGTGATCCCCAGGAGAGAAGTCAAAGGAAGGACTGGACGTCCGACGGGGCTCTTTTATTTCTTTTCACCCAGTCTTTGTGTATCTTAATCGTTTCAGCTATGGCGGAGCTTCATAAAGTCTAGTACAAAGATATTATAGTTACCTTTTTCACACCAAAAAAAGTGGAAAATGGTTTTAAAGCACAGTCATAACTGCAACACGAAAATGATAGCGCATTGTTCAGCTGACTCTGCACTGATACAAGAGGGATGTCGTAATACCCATGAGTATCAAGGACGAGTTCCAACTTTTGTAGACATTATTTCCAGGAATTTTGAAGTAGTAAAGGCAACTGTTTCATATTTTCCCCACATCCATGCCAAAGCTAAAATTTGATCATCTAAATTCATTATGGATCTATGGAAACGTCTTAAGACGTCTTAAGTTCCTCACGTGCGAAGATTGAAATAATGATCAGAAGCCACAAGAGCTCCCCTAAAAATCAAAATCTCCCTTAATTCTTCAGAATTAGACACAAAAGATTGTGTAATCTTCATCAAAATCCTGCTACTACGCACTCACTTACAGCCAACAAGAATCTCAACATATTGGTCCGTTTATCAATGATTATTATCTTTTTTCTAAATGTTCAGCTTGCAACCAATCATAACGGAAGAGCACAACATTTGCCACCGGTGGTGAGGGATCGATCCTGACTCGTTATTGCGTCATCAACAGAAGGTTTTTTCTGACAGAAATAGGTGGCGAGGGATAAAAGCACACGTAGAGGTCCCTGCAGAACCAGCGCTCAACAGCCAACATCAGCAACAGGTAGCAGCTACGGGATCGTCGATGACTATCCAACGGGAAAGAGAGAAGAGAGATAAGAGCGGAGGAGAAAAAAATAGATTATAACGAATGAGGAAGAGGAAATGCCGTTGGTATAGATGGAATGCAATTTTTAGGACATGCGTTTACGAATGAAGCTAGCAGAGAATATTTTAGCACGGGAACATTTTCTCTTTCCGACGAACTCCTTTCAAAACCTAACAACTTCCGGGTAGTTGCCAGAGAACGTCGGCTCCCAAACTAAGCCATTTCTATCTATGGTGAATGTCTATATCTATAATTGACCTTTTCCGGCCTATTACTAGAGGGAAAGAAGACAAGCGGATTAAGGATACAAAATATGGAGTTGAGAGTCTATATAAGAGCTGCAAATTGTTCCTTTTGAAGTTACATTTTCACCATGTACCCTTATCCTCGTTTGAAGATTTCGCAAGCTCAACCTGGTTCATTAGTTTCCTTGTCAATGGTTTTTTCGCACTTCTTTTTTGTCTTACATGTGTAATCACGATGTTTTGGACTGATTTATTATTGCCAGTTCTTTTTTGAATAATAGATTGTTTCGTATTAAATTTTAAACTGATCTGGCTTACTGCTTCATCCTAAAATACTTTCTTTCTTATCAATCGTGAGTCGTTATGTGAGCTTCCTCTGAGGGTTCCTCATGGTTTGTATTTAGAGTAAAGAAGATTTTAGAATACAGGGCTCGCTTCGGTATGGTTCTTCCAGTAGCGTAACCCAGACGTGAGAGTTTCAAGATATCACAAATATTAGTGCTTACTCAAAAACGAGGGCATCAAAGAATACAAAGATTACTTCCTGCTTATAATGTCTTATTCGGTGTTTTGATTTTCTTAGTAGCTTCTTCTAATGTTGGGGGAAAGGGTACTCCGAATGCAAGAATAAATAAATACTCAAACAAAAACAAAAGTTATCTACAACAGGATGCAGAGTAATAACTCGTTCACGCCAGAAGTTCGTTACACCAGATATGGTCTCTCAAACGAAATATTTCAGGAAGAATGAGTGCAGATTCTTCAGCACCTAATAAGCAATAAAATAGGAAAAGGGACTCTGAGAAAAAAATGATTCAAGACTGAGGATGAGAGGTATTAGAGACGGGACATCGTATGTACCGCAAAAACCGTCTTTCGTTAGTTGGAGCCTTTTCAGAGAACAAAAATGCATACGGCTCAGCGAAAGGATTCCGTGAAAATCCGCCAAATCAAGCTAATATTCCGCAAATAAATAGCACCTTGTTGAAGCTGACTCAATTTCTGTTCTTGTGTAATTAAAAGTAGATTCGAAATAGCCGAAAGGAGGTGTTAACAATGTTCAAAAATATCTCACTTTCAAAATGAAGAGACTTCACACAAGAAAAATAAAACAGAAAAAGAATGGAGTATCGCCTCCATGAAAATGTTGTAAAGTGATGTTCATCAAAATAGTGTTCAGTATTGATCTGTGTCGACAACAAATTATGGAAGAAAAAACTATAGAAAATCTCACATGCACGCTGTCAAAAAAGATCCCCCCGAGTCTGTGAGGAGTTATGGTGAGTTTCCAGGAGGCTGCCAGTATGAGTTGTCAAGCACTCCTCTCACGTTGCCGAGTGCTGTAAAATCTGGGCTTTAAATGTGGCGATTTCTTCGACGCAAAGTGATCAACATACACGATTATGCACCTATTAACATCCACGCACGTACACAACGTGGATACGTACGCGGTGTAGCAAAAATCTTGACCAAATCGATATTCTAGTCTGAAGGCGAAAATTTGAACAAGAAGCTACCATAAATATTTAAGTGGTCAAAAAACTTTCTTCATATTTCAGTTCTGTACAGAATCGCATCAGCTTTGCTATACCAGCTTTAGCTGCAGTTTGGCGTTGTAATGTCAAAGAAACTATTTCGCCACCAAGACCAAGGCAAGTTTAAGCTCATCCCATTACAACAGTACATTTTTTGTCTACAACAACCTTCTGTAGGAAGAAGAGCTTCCGGACATCTAGAATAACCTGTCATTCATCACCACTCATCGAATACAGCCACTGGGAAAAGCTTTTGCTCATTTGTCCCAACATCAGGTGCCAAACATCACTTAGAGGATTTGTGAACTGTTAGTTTATCGGGCAAAAAGAAGTCAGATAACAAAGTTTCCGTGTTGAGCGACAAGATGAATAAAACTAGATTCTCAGACAATTTTTGCAATGTCTGCATCAATTATTGTCACTTGCAGGTAGGGATAATTTGACTTTATGGAACAAAACTTCATAGAAACAGTGAACGAATGTTCCGAAAAAGCAAAGAAATGGAAATGTTTTGTAATAAGTTCTAAAAGTGCAAAAATATCCTCCTAAAGTAGGCAACCTTCTTCGATGTGATGAAAAGCATCTGAAGTTTCCACGTCACCTCACGCTCACGGTATACCATGCATTCAATTTCTAGGAAGAATTAGGAAACCATGATTTCATTCAACAAATTTGAAGTATAAAGGCCTCTCGAATATGCAAGTATATACGCTTTAATTTTCTTTCGTTTTTTTTTGTGTGTCTGCGCATCACAGCACAAGCAAAAAGCTGGCAGCACGTGGGCAGCGTGCTTACCGACCCACAAAAACATCCTCAGCTGGCCACATCTTTAGAAATTGGCGCTCTCATATTGGCACAATTACGACGGATGCAATCAGACATATGGTGTGACGAATTTGGAACGGATCTATTGCAAGAAGGCTCACATGGAAATGATCGCAAGATTTTCTTGGGGATATTAGAGCCCCTTGTGATCACTCAATATCTGAAATACACTAACAAATCTCAAACACAGTAATCAAAAAATTAAAAATGATAAGGTAAGAGTTTAATTCTACGAACAAACCGATATCTAAATACTTGAGAAGAGAAAAAATTCGAATGAGCATATTATACAAAAAAAAATTTGAAGCAAGAATGTGAACCACATCACAAGATCGATTGAATGTCTTTATAATTGCACAATTCCATCAAAATCAATGATAAACAGCAAGCGTGTGTACTTTGAATAGACATAAGCGTGATTTTTTTTTTCCAGAACAATATCAGAATTCCAGAACAAAGGAGCGGCCTTACTTAATCTATTAAATAACTTCTCTTGTGCTCCTCAGATCTTTGGATTTGTAATGCATCTCCTGCCCTAAAAACTACGCTCTAACTATAGTGCCTAACGTTAACTAACTGAAGCTTTTCCAAATACAGCTGCGCTAGGAGTCTGTGGATGATTAGTATTAGAACAGAACCTATAAACAATCTATAGCGTTTCTTCGTCACTACGACCATTTTGTCCAGAGGCAAGTGCTGATTTTTCAAGCGACCACTTGATTATGGAGTGAATACACAGGAAAAATCGAAGGAATCATTTGTAAGAAATGAAATGCATGATTGTCATTGGACGCACTAACACTGATATTGTAGGGAAACGAAGATAAATGGAGTTGTCTTTAAAAAAAGTAGATAGCTCTTAAACGAAGTCGCAATTACATCTCGTTTCTGAGCACTAATTCAGATAGTTGTCAGCTAATTTAGGTTTCTCCGGATGTAAACCGGAATTGTTTCTTGATTTCTTTTGTTCTAACCCATTTGGGGCACTTTTAAGACTTTTTGCTTATCATGATCAGAAATTCACAAAAGGATGAGACCAAAAAAGTAGGAAAAAACCAAATCTAAGCAATTTTACAAGTAAAATTATACTATTGTGCAATTCTAATTTATGTAGTGAGGTTATATGTTCTAATTTGTTGTTTCTCATTTACTCATATAGTTATAATAGGTTTTTTGGAATTCATTTTCAGTTAGGCGATAGAGGGGCTAAGCTGAATGTTATCCCACATATTTAAACTGATAATCCACAAAAATCCACATATATGCTCAAAAAATGTTTCATTAGAACGAGCTCTTCATCAGAAGGTGAGGTTCATTGGTCAAGGGCTGGTGGAGCAGGAAAGGAAATACTTTATTTCTGAGGATGGCTTAAGAGAAATACCTTGGCAGTCTTATGATAACTTCTTATCTAACCTTAGTATGATAGCAGCAAGTGGATTCATTGTCAAAGATTCCGTTTAGAAGAAAATCTTGAATTTTAGGCCGTTAAAAAATTCAGTGATAACTCTTGTGATAAAATAAACTCAATCGAGACCATATCGTACCCAATGGTCCCTAGAGTATCTAAAAGTTTCAGTTTACCAAACACACAAGGTCTGCATACATTTTGTCAGTTTCTCCTCTTGTTGTTTAGTTATTCATTCATAAAGGACATTACGATGTGGTTCGTTCAACCAAATTCATTCAACATAATATTGGTAATCCCTTCTTTGTCCTCAGTCATGAATTTTTTGCATTTTCACACCAATAAAAGTGATAGATCAACATATGGTTAAACATAAACATAACATAAACCGTAAACAACTAAAAATTTCCAGCAGCAAATTTTAAGAAAGACGTACGCAATCGCAACCTACACGGCTGAGAGAAAAAATAAGTGTCCATGGAAGAACAAATAGAGAAGATCTTATACATGTGCAGAACTTTTTTCAGTTAAAAATGAAGAGTTGACATTTCCTTACAGGTCTTGGTGCTACACGAGTAAAAACGAAAGGATACTGTATAACATATGGAGGTTGGAACTGCAGCAAATCACATGAGAACGTCCTCTTTCCAATGTTCATCGGGTGTTAGAATCACAAACTACTCACAATAACCAGTTAGTTGTGAGTCAAAACACACCTAAAAATTATTCGAGATTGATTTAAGTTGGTTTCGCACAAATTTGTATTTATCATGCTTCTGAACGGTGTCACGAGGAGATAGCAGGTCTTAACTGTTATTGTCATTCAAGCATTACGCAGAATGGAACACTGTAGATAGAGATATCTATTGCAAAGGTGAATTCCACCAAAGCAGTTTAAGACTATCATGAATTTCGCTGATGAGACTCTTAAGAGGCTCAAAAAAGCAGCCTTAAATTTCAAAATATGAAAATGAATATTTGACGTCTACTGCTTGAAAGGGTGGAAGTTGAGCCAAAGAAAACTGCACTGAGTGATGGCTAAGAATTCCAACGCCCATTCATGGTTATTTCGAGGATTCTGAGAAAAAGAAACACTCATTTTCTCTAATCTACATTGAACCATGCTTGATAACAAATGAAATGCACAACGAGAAAGGAGAATGAAAATTCCCCTATGAGTTTTTCCCATGTAGCGGAGCTCTGATAGTTGTGTTCTCAACAAAAACTTTCGCGTTCTCTTATTCCAAGAAACTAAACACTCAGCACAATTCCTAGCGTACTGAATATCTGAGCTCGAAGAAATGTTCGGCGTTCTAAGACGTCCACCAACTCCGAAACTTGAACCACCTCCTATGACAAAGTCATAGGAATCAAATAGTTAACAAGATCGCTCTCGCCGATAAAATCTGAGAACTGGAGGAGGGAACGCGAACATTGCCACAAGCGAACACATCATCTCTTGAGAAACCGAAAGTGCATGATGTGCTAGCTAACCATTTCAGCTTCACAATGTGTCCGTCCTTTTTTCATCGGCAACTTGACGTCTGAAGTCGTTTTTTTCTTCTGATTCTATTGTACTAAAAAATCTCTGCTTGTTCTCCAAAACAACCAAAAGCCGTTCTACCCTTGGCGATCGCGACGGGGATGTAACACCACCGCAGCGATGACCGCTGCTGGTAGTAATCCACTGCCTCGTAATCGATGCACAACCACCGAAATAAACGGCCTCGCCGACTGATGTTCGCCACGAAAAATGTCAGCTTGTCAGTGTAGATGTGTGCAGTGCGTACATTGAGTAACCAGTAATGCGTACACCATACCTTACGCAACATTGCTCACGTGATTCTGCGCTTCTGACTTCTGAGCGAATTTTCTTTGTGTCACAAATAAAAACGAGCAAACACAGTTTGCGGATTGTCGTGGAGGAAAAAATGCACATCAAAGCATGAGGTTAAACATTTGGAACACATATCGTTATGTGGCAAGTAACGATCAAACATTTCGTGTGGCGAGAAAATACCAACGAACATGCGACGCTGCAAAGGATTTCTTCTCAAAGCCAATTTGTTGGATTCCCCAAATATAAGATTTCAAAACCGTCCGATTTCCAATATTCCTACGATGTGCCAACAGCATTATTCAAAATTTGCTTAAAACAATTTTTACCTCCTAAACATCAAATATGTGCAAGCACTAGGAAGATAGAACAAATGAGGAAAACTCAAGTGGAGGTACTTGAAAAGTAATTGTAGGAGCGTGCCGTGGATGTCTGTAAGCATGTTGATCGCTTAACTGATACTTAGTAAGGATGAAGCTATGTTCTCCCTACAGAATGAGATTTTGCTTGGAAAACAGTTGTTTCCTGTAGGAACGGTTTTTATGCGTGCTATGCGTGTTCGGTTCTTGACGCACCCAAAGTTGGTTTTGATCCTTTTGATTCTCAAACATGGATAAAATGTCGAAATGTCAGCATATTTGCAGTTATTTGCAGACGAGTACAGTTCTGGTAGAAGACACTTCTGACAAACTTTCTTTATATTTTGCGCACTTGAATATAAGCTATAACCATGCATCAACTATAATCAGTTTTCATTCTGAATCTACCAAGAATTTAGCCCATAGGCAAGAACATAGAGTGCAAAAAACATGCAAAAACCTTGTGGAGTGCTGAAGTCACGTTATACAATATTGCACAACGCCTGAAAAAAAAATTAAAACTGAAAGCCTGTCCATAAATGTTTCAAAAATTAAAAAGTAACAGAAGATCAACATCAAGGCATCTCAAGATCATTATCAGAATGTATTTCGCCCCATCCCACACGATGTCGAACGGAAAACACGGCCACAAATTGCTATGACATGAACAACAATTGACCGCCAACATCGTTTTACAACAGATTCTGCTTGAGGCGGTGATTTTTTGATGTCTGTGATGCACAATTGTAATTTTTTTCCTTGAGATTTTTTGCCGTTGGACTGATTGATTTCAAGGCGCATCCTTATTTTTGATTGATTTTTGATTGTTTTTGATTTACTCTGGTTGATATCGTTAGCTTAACTATCAGCGGAAACGGAGTTGACAAGTAATTGTCTGATACTAAAGCCAGCAGTATGAGTGCTGACAAAATCATAGATGTTAAGTAATGTGTTATGAAATGTTGCCAATAGATCGTCTTAAATCGCAGACATTGCCATAGCAGTGGTTCATGAAAGCTTTGACGATGTTTGTCGAAACAGTTGGGACGGGAAACACGTCTTCGAATCTAGTAGACGAGGTATGGAGGCAAGTATGTATGTATGTATGTGGAGGATATCGAATGAGCAGAGAGTGTGGAAAGTAGAAACATCCATAAAGGAAAACGTGCTTTCGGAAAATCGCTCTTAACAGGACAACATATGTCGAAATCTTTTGTTGACGCGTTCTTGCATCCCGAGAAACAGAAGTGTAACGCGTAACGCATAAAAGGGATTTCGGTTGCAATTGGATCCGTTTCAAAAGATACAAGACTTTTTTCATGTGCATAATGCTCAGAAGGTGACAAAATGTCAAAAGAGTTGTCTTGCGCATGTTGCACTCCTTCCTCAATCTCCTCCGAAATGTCTCAGAGCAGAAAAACAAAGTATCCGAAATTTTCTACTAGAGCAGTGTGCATAAACTTGACTGATTAGAAGCGTTGTGGAGCAAAATCTAGTTATATATGGGTGGGCCGACAAACAAATTGACTAGATATAAAAAATAGAATAAAAAACAGTTCAAAAAATCTTAGCAGAAGTTAAGAAGAAGAAATCAAATAACTCAGGTGTTCAAAACATTGCTCCATGAGAAAAATAGTTATTCCCAGGAATCTTTTTAAAACCCTCCTAGAACTTCCTGAGTCATCTAGAAATTCCATTCAGAATGGGTCGCAATATGTCAATTACTCGGTCGCCATTCTGTGACACCAACTCGAATGTGACCAGTGAAATGACTACGAGAGTGGCTATTCAGACGGGCAATTGACATGTTATTGCACGACTCATCACCGATCATCGTGCATCTGAAGCGTTAACACTGACAAAACAGTCATCCATACATAGACAAGCGTGTGCTATACATGTGGTCAAACTACTAATCATGTGTGTTGTTAAAAGTGAAGCAGACGCACAAAACTGCACCTCCAGAAACGTATGCAGATTTGACTGTTTTAGCAAAATTCAACCAAAGTTCGATGCCAAAATAATCGTAAATAATTATGTAAAAAGGCTTTTGAAAAACAAATTACAAATTATGGAAGAAATAATCCATAATTCCAGTAAACCATCTATGTTCATCCTAAGATTCAAGATCATAAAAGTTCACACACCTCCACTACCGTACAGTTCTTCTCAAACGTAAGAACAACTGTGTGTAAAAGTCAAAACTGTGCCGTCTGCGCTAAGTTCGCATAGTGGTAGCACAATGTTAGTTTAAAAAATAATGTAATTGCGTATTTCGAAAGCACTTTCGGTATTTTCGAAGGCTGAGTATAAAGCTGCTCATAGTTGCGCACACTCGATGTGTTGGTTCCAAGAACTAATAAGAACACAGATCGCTGTAAAACCATCAAGACAAGAAATACAAGCAAGAAATTTTAGAACCTATTGTAGTACATAATTTTTACTTACTGCACTAACTATGTAAGTTATTTCCAAAGGAGAAAGTAGAAAACTGAAACTGTTGAGGTGAAGAGTTGGAGTACAGAATGGACAAGGTGTTTTAAGCCACAGCTCTTAAGCGTTTTTTTTTCGTAAATGAAAGTCTTTGTCGTCTACTCGAAAAGTGAGTATGTATCTTATTGAAAAGGATCTAGAGCATTTCAAAACTTAAGGAACCAAAGTATGTTTATGACTGAATGGAATATTTAAAAGGATCCTCATCAACCATTTCTGTTACGTAAAAGAAAACACGAGATTTTTGATACAGATTTTTAATAGAACCAGCAGCCCTTCCTGTAGGTCGTAGTAAATAATTTCTCAGTTAACCTCACTTCCAAATAATCATATCCCTTTCTAACTGCAAATAAATTTTTTGCAAGCCTAAAAAGAAAACAAAACCAAGGGTTTAGTTGAAACCCAGCATTTACTGCAAAGCTAACTGTAACAAATTCCGGATGATTCCACCAGCAGTAGTGGCATCACTATTTAACATTTCAGCTCACCGTTTGATTTTAAGAAACTCAAGTTTTCTAATTTCAAAAATAGAATTAAACCTGAATCTCTTTTCTGGAGAGAGACCAGAAAGCTCTGTAATGATGAAAAGGTCTCCTTAGGACGTTCCTGGACTGCATAAAATAAAATTTATAAAATGAATCTTGATAGAAAATAAGAGTGTGCTATCGAGGAAAAAAAAACGCTTGAAAACAAAATGAGATACAAGCCAAGCCAAAATGAGATCTAAAAAAGCCCCCGACCAATTATGACAAGAAAAGGGAACAGAGAACAAAAAATACGCATAATTCACTTTTTTGACAGTTTAATATGGTTTTCGCAAAGTCCCCGGACAACTCAATCACGCTGTTTCCTCCGTTCCATACTTTGACGTGAACAACACGAAGGGACGGATTTCAGTGCCCAGCTTTGTTAGCGACAACCTACCACTTGCAATTCTCGAGATGACAATTGCTCGTGACATCCCTCAATGTGCCTCCTTGTTCGATGCTACTTCGCTCAAAATTTAAAAACATTTACTTAGCTCTTTCCTGTGTATGTAGTTAAAGATAAAAATAGCATAAAAATTCACGTTTTGCAGTTGTAAACGTGGGGAATAAAAGTGGATGACAAACGGCAGAAGAAAAACTGTTGGTGCAAAACTGCAAAATCATATGTCACCTGGCACAGCATTTAGAAGTTTGTGGTCTCCAATTTCAAACATAGTACACCCTATGAGAAAAAAAGGTCACAGCAGAAAACAACGATTGCTTGGAGCTGTGCTTACAAATCAGTGAATGGTTACATATAGTTTCAATACTTCAAAATAACATCCCGGAGTAAGTTCAGGAAAACACCTCAAATCCAACCCTTTAGGAAAAATTATGGAAGACTCTCACGACTATTTGACAACACAATCCCCTCATAAGTAACGATGATACAAAAAATGAACTTTTCTTGTGAGAGGAGAAGATGTCATGTCTGCACGTTGTAATACGTATGTATGTGCATTTCTTGCGAAGCACGCAACATTTACTTCTTTCGATTCTTGACTTTTCTAATCACTTTCGAAAATCCGACGCAACTCGATTTCACTGAAATTCAATTGTATTGCGACTTTTCGCAAAGTGTACTGAAAAAAAAATGACCAAGATCACATGCGAAAGATTTTTTCGATGAAATGAATTCAATCCGTTATGGTTAACACTGCGAAAAACAGTTCCTGAGAATTTCCACTTTCGTTTCTTACCAACCGGACACAATCGCTGCAAAACGTGGAAGCAATCGGTTAAAATGTAAACTCTTTTGTCTAATCTCTTCAATTCTATTTGCATGAGATCCCTGTGAAAAGTCTCAGAAAGGCAAAGGAGAGAGAATCGAACTTTCCCTCAGAATAGCTCATAATAAAAAATAACTGCGCAGAAGAGGGAAAATGTCGTCTTTGCGATGTATCTGGGCAGTGTACAGCTGTCATTAGTATGACATTTGACCGTACAATTAATAAGAATAACCAGGCAAAAATTGGTTGTAATCCAAATATATCGGCTCCACACTAATACTGTAAAGACGCCACCTAATACAGCGATCGAAAATATACAGATTTAATTATGATGAGTAACCTTCGTAATTATTCTCTTAAAAAATTTGACTGAATGTAGCCTCAACTCAGTTAATGCTCAGTACTAAGATGCTGAATAGCTGCTATCATCAAGATGCATAATTTATTTTCCAGTAACTTGACTGAATACTAGATTTGAAAATGACCACTCATTGATAATCGTTATTTAACGTTCGCTGCACAGCTGTATTGCGCAAAATCAGTTAGCAGCGAAAAAAAAGCACGTATTCTAAGTTTAAACTAAAACATACGAACGCACGCATTTCTTAACAACAGCGTCAGACCAATATGATCGATGTATGACGGAGGTAGTAAGGAAAGAATGAAGAGACAATGAGGATTCATTTTTTGACTCATGTGATGATAATGCGACATTCGCGAGAGCTGCGTGCTAAGAGCGTTCTTCAAATTGTTCAAGTGACATTACAAACGGGTAACAACCTAACAAACACATCCAGAAAGCTGGATGTGTTCACGCTCCTCTCAGCTTTCAGTTCAACACTATTCCTTCTCAAATTTTGAGCAGAAGAGATTCGCAAGTTATAAAAACTTATTATAAGAAGTATCCAAACATGAGAGCATGAAAAGCTGCAACAATTGACGCTCGGGTAGGTAAACAAGTGTTCAGCAAATGTTTCACAGTAAAAGAAGATTGTAAGTTGCATCTTCCAAAAATTGTATACATATAGAAGAACGGCAAGAGAACAAAAAAAAAGAAATGAAATAAACCTATTTTTTCATCGAATTTGCAAAATTTTGGAGCAGAAATTCCTTAGAAAAGAAGCATTAGAATTCATACATCCTCAAGTGCGGTCAAAAAGAATTCTGGATTTTTTTTGGATGGAAAGTCAAACATTAAAATTAACTCCAACAACAGCCTTCCGTTACTGAGTACTCTTCGACAATTTGACATCGCAATTGTTCCTATTTGAAAAATATCGCCACTGATTCTGAGCTCGTTCAATGAATAAGCACACTGAGTCCTTAATAACTCTTCTTAACATATGGTTTATACGGTTTACTCTTTTTGTCTAACTGAAAAGAGTACCAAATGTGGAAGGCTTCACAAAAACCGGGAATAACTATTTGAATAGGACTTCTCTGCAATTATTCGAGTTTTCTTTTTCAACTAAATCACTAGAAATAAAGATGATGATAACAGGAGGAAAATTAGACCTTAATGAAAAAAGAACCTAACCACTCCAGAAAATCAAGGCAAAAAAGAGGAGAAGATCTTTCAGAAAGTCGACAAAAGAAATCATAAGTTAAAAATGAAACTATTTGTGAAACTAAGCACCAAAAGCAATCGGAATGCATTCTTTCAACTTGAAAGAGGAAAACTGTGTAAATATGTACTTTACCCGTCAATTCTCCTTTCATCCTAATCACAGTTGTTTTTCCAAGAACAATGGCACTGAATATGAAAGAAAAAATTATTCAGTAATGCAAGTAGCGCAAAGGGAAAGTGCTGCGGGATCATTGCCTGGATTGATATCCTGTAAACTTTAAACAACTTGTTCGATGTCTCGCCTACCACTCAAGAATAATGGGATCTTATCCGCACGGCCACAACGTTGAACATCAATCAATACGACATAAAAACACTGCTATAAGATTTGGAAGCACTGAAACATCGTGGAGAGAGATGTGAAGAAGATATGGTAGGGAGAAGCCCGGATAAAAAGAGGTAGATAGAAGGCAAACAAGAAGGAAGACGGCAGCACAAGGTAGAGTGTAGATCCGTAGCAAGCTCTAGTTTTAAAAAGAAGAGATCTAGCGAGATGGAGGGCTTCACTAGTGAAATGGATACTATGGATGAAAAAAAGAACGATTCTTGGATTACGAAGGGATTAGCTATGAAGAACAGCATTCGAGATGCGATGAGTGCCGAAAAGTCAGCGTCAACGACAATACACATATACATGAGCCGGAGAAAGGATGTAGCGAATAGTGGATTGATTGATGGGTAGTTGTCGTGACCTGTGTGAGCAGCATGTCAAATGACGACGCTGGCGGATCCCCCAGATTTGCTCGCATACACGGACAATATATTCATGCATTCGTTGGGCGGTGTTCACCAATCATCTTGGAGCTTATCGATCGAGCAGATCAGTCGTGTTTCAATAGCATCGAGTGCGTCGATGAATAATTGATATGGAGTGTATGGAGCTGCCGCAGACAACTGTCGACTATTAAGATGTGGCAGCGCGTCAGTCGCCAGCGGTCAAACCCGCCACACAATCGCCCGCCCGTCGTCAGCGACGATTCCTGAAGCCGTAATGGGCGCTATTGTCAGGATTCTAACAAAATTTCCGGGATTAGAATCGTTGGAAGCAGTCAGTGTTGCGTTGTTGAATTAGAACGCTCCGACTAAGGGGAAAAGAGGAAGAATTCCAATTCTCTGCATAGGTTCCGAGAGTGAATGATTGTCAGTCACCACTATTTCATGGTGATAAACTATTCAAGTACTGTACCAGTACTGTTGCTAGTGAGAGAAATGGTAATGTCTATCTTTCTACCTTATTATTTGTAACATATGAAACTACAATGTAATAAAAAATAAACGAATGTACTTCCAAGCTCTAGATAATGTTCCCAATAGAAGTTCAGTGCGAAATCTTTAGCATAAATTAAGCACCGCTAAAATATATGGTACTGAAACAGGATCCTCACCCCTGAAGAAACTCTCTTCGAATTCACAACTCATCTTTTACAAGTACATGTATTTAGCATCACGCTGTTTAGAACACACAAACATCACTTGTACATTCCACACTGAGATTGTTACGTTCTGCGGAAACCCTGTAAAAATTCATTTCAATGAAGTTCGAAGAACCCCTGAATACCTTGAATGATGCTTTGGAAAGATGGCAGCAAGTGCAAACAACAAAACTACTTAAGAAGTACGTTGAAGAACAAGATAGTTCAGGATAGTTCAGATGATGCGAAAGAAATTGTTAGCTAATAAAAAGTAATGTCTTTTTCTGACAATTATAAAGGACTGATTAGGAAAAAATCCAGCTCGCGACCTGTGACGAAAATTTCGGTTACGGTATCCTCACGAAAAAAAATCGGCGAAAACTACATATATGAAAATGTTCCATAGGATAATATTTAGTGGAAGAAAACCCGACCAACCAAGCCACAAACAGCACCAAAAAATGACGCGCGATCAGCTTACAAATCGAAATCGATAGTTCACGAATTGAATTTGATCTCCGCTTGCAGATCAAACGTTTAATCTTGAAAGTTTCGCCTTCAAATTCTTCACGAAAAAAATTTCAAGTGAAAAGAAATTAATTCGTCATTTGTCAACCTCTATTTGTTATCTCTGAAATTCTCGCTTGCTCAAATATTTTAATGAAGGGAAAATAATCGCCGAATATGGCAGCGTATACACAAAGCATAAGTTTTCTCAATGTAGGTAGGTACATGGATTTTACCTGGGAAAGCTTATTTTGGCTGCTTTAATGTTCTGATTCCAGAGTAGATTCCAGAGTTTCCATGTGCCATCAAGAATTTTTGCAAATGAACTGGAAAAATTAGAGGGAAATGAACATGTAATCGCTTTTTAATATCACTTTTTTCCTCCTTTCTCCGCCTTTTTAGATATCCATCCAGAAAGAGCTGAAAATTCCAAACAAGTTATTCATAGTGATGTATGTTCGTGTATCTGGAAAGTAGCCCAAAAGCGAGATTTCATCGGGAATAATGATCGACACCGCACACAACGGGCAGTTGTGAATGTTTTGATTACGCGCTGTAACGTGCGCAACGTGAATTAATTTACGCGCACTATGTAACACGTTCTGATCCATGAATGAAGTGTAGATTCATGACATATAAAATTATTACTCGATATTTATCATCCATAAAGATAAAAATGGCTCTTATTTTGTGTTATTTTGATAAAACGGTCAGTGTTACCCAGCTCTTTTTTTTTGTTGTAGAAAAATGAAATTCTTCCATGTGATTGTATTTCTAGTAGGGAAACAATGCGATTGTTCATTACATGATAGAAATGTCATCCATAAAAAGCTGTTTTGGCTACTGTAAACAATCCTCTACGTGATCTCTGATTTCAATTATTATTACTATTATTATTTCATTTATACAGCGTTCTCAACGAAATCACTTCTCTCAATAAAATAACACACTATTGCTTGGTTTCTCATTTTTCCTTTTTTGCTTTTTTTTCTCTTGTCAAGGTTTATTTAGATTTTCTTAAGCTAAATGTACAATCACAAAATCCACATAAGAGAACAGTTAGGCCATCAATTTGGTTTGTGCAATGATCTTTTAATTTTGGCCAAAAATCATAGTTAAAATGAACTATTTCAAGTTTGTGTAATGCACCGGATAATTCTGGAAAAGAAGGATTTGATGCTATTTATTGATACTCCAATAAAAACTGTTTTCCTATCAGTCACAACTTTTTCAGGGAATGGTTCTTTTTGGTCGAAAAGTTCGCGTTATGTACGCAGTAAATGAGCTCATAGGGTAGGCAAAAGACCACGTTTTGTAAATTTGCTCTCAATGTTCTTCTTCATCCTTACGTGAGTCATATATCAATAGTTCACAAAATCTTTTCTCCTATGATATCACTAGAAGCTTCGATGACGTCAAAACAGTGTGAAGTTCAGTTCATGAGGGTGTGTCAGTATCAAACAGCGATTGCAAAATGTGTGATAAATCAACGGCTGTATTGTGTACACAATCTGCTAATAGAAATAAACATTTTGAAGACTCAGGAAGAATCAAGAAGTGGGAATTCTCTAGCGTTTCTCATAGCTATTCAACCAAAATTCGCAGAATCTCAAGGATATAACGGTAGAAGAGGAAAATCCTGTTACTTTACGTCACCAAATCATCAGTAATGCACTTTAATTATTACTTCATTTCATTAAACAACGAAAAGATATCGAGGAAAACTACCCTTTGATACTACCACTCGTGATTTGATCCACTCGGACATAAAAATACTTAAATCCTACACCATGTACTAGATATTAAACAACATAGTTAAGATGGAAGTCTGGATATCCATTGAATCCCAGGGTGTGTACAATAAATCCGACTTTACAACTCTACAATGCCTCGTTGTACAGTCCCTGAACTGCGAACGCGCCTTTTTTTTCCACACGCACATTGATTTGCGTCTGGTTAAATGCATGGACCGCACTCGCACTTCACAGTTATTGGATGCTTTTGCTTGCCTCATCTTCTCATTTTCTGCGCTATGATTGATTAGAATATTCCTTCTCCTCGATAGTGTTATATTAAAGTAGATGTTCCTCAGAGCTTCGGAATGTATTACATTTGTTTGATAGACTTCCCTGAAGGGTGCTACTTGAACTATTTCCATTCAGATCTTCCTTATCCTAGAATATTTCTTCATGGACGGAGAAGATGAGCAACTCTCTAGCAAGATTTCTGAACAACCTCAACCGAAACATGATTTCTGGGATAATATTTATACATCCGAGGTTTGCTTGTTATATTCATTAGTTTTGTTGTGTGCGACTCCTAGAAACTGGAATTCAAACCTTGTTATAGGGGATTTCTTGCAAACGATGTTCTGAGAACAGGTCTGGTGTTTTTATTTCTGCTTTTTTTTCGATCGTTTTTCTTTTCCAGATGTCAAGCTGTCTATCTTATCTCATATTTTCGTGTTTCGCTGCTATAACGTATTATGCTGTAATGGGATCTCTTATACTCGAACAATCGACATCATCCGATCAATTAGTATCCGTCTTGCAGCCTCGGAACTATGCGGTCACTGTGTATTCGTTAGGTCTTATCATTGTCATTGGAGTTGTGACAGGATATCTAGTTCAAATCGTGCGGCTTCCTAGTCTTTTAGGTTTGTCCTTCAGGGTATATCTCCAGTCGTTATTCCTTCTTTTCATTCTAAAACGTTAGTGAACAACGGATATTTTGCTTCAGGAATGCTTCTAACTGGTATTCTTCTCAGGAATTTTGCTGGATCCATCATCACAACCAACGTGATCAAAGAATGGAGTGTAGTGTTGCGGCGTACAGCATTCATAGTGATCCTTCTTCGTGGTGGACTTTCTCTGGATGCAAATGCTATCCGACGACTTAAGGTATTAGCATATTTCTTCGATTTCCCAGCATCGGCACCGATTGTGTGGAGAGTTATACATTTGTTTGTTCAGTTCGTCCTAGATTGACTTTTTTGTATGTTTTTAGGGCGCTTGTCTCCGCCTGTCTGTTATTCCATGCACAGTGGAGATTATCAGTGTTACGTTAGCTTCAAAAATCATCTTTGGAATGGATGTATTCTTTGGAATTGCCTTAGGGTGAATATATATGATCTCTTCTTACCATTACACCTTCCCGAAATGTTATGGGTTTTCATATCGTTCCTTTTGCTTCGAAAGTCGTGATTGATTCGAACCGAAATTAATGAACAAATTAATATTATTTGTATTATTATTACAAATTATCTATTCTTTCGGGTCACTTGACCATTCTTCCGCTCTTTTCTTATTGAATTAAGGACCAAGTGTTCCTTGTGGGTTTATGCCTTGAAAATCGTGATTTTTTCCCACATCCATTACTAATGTCAAGGATTAGGAGTTGTTTCGTCTCCTAGTGCTAGACTTAACTTCTTAGCTTAACTTCGACCACTTGACTCTCCACATATAAGTTCGCCGCGGTGGTTAGGCGATTCTTATGATAATTCTGAAGCGAATTAATGCCATCTACATGATTTAAACTTTAAAAAAAGTTTTTCTTTTAAATATTCATTTCAGTGCTGTTTTGGCTGCTGTTTCACCCGCTGTTGTTATTCCAGCTCTTCTTGACGCCAGTAAAGGAGGTATAGCCGTTTTATTACTTTCTTTTCCGTTTTCCATCTTACTTCGCTTGACTCAGGTTATGGTGTACGAGCTGGTGTACCATCTTTGGTTATTGCTGCTGCTAGCTTAGATGATGTTTATGCAATAACAATTTTCAGTCTGATTTTATCGCTTACTTTTCCCTCCTCAGGTTAGTGAAATTAGTCATGGATTTGTTGGTTTACGATATGTAAAGATAATCGCCCGGAAACCTGTTCACTATGTTGTAACTATTTTTTTGTGCACGAAAATGAAGTGTGTGGACGATCAGTAAAGTTACTATCTCATCTATCTTCTCTCTTTCTAGGAGCCTCTCCCTTATTGACGATTTTGGGCGCTCCGGCTGAGGTTTTCTGTGGAGTTTTCTTCGGTTCCGTTATGGGTACATTATTATATTCATTGTTAAATTCGCTTTTTTCAAAGTTTTACTCTCTAATTAGTGTTTTTGTATACTTCTTC
This sequence comes from Necator americanus, assembly GCF_031761385.1. Lineage (NCBI taxonomy): Eukaryota > Metazoa > Nematoda > Chromadorea > Rhabditida > Ancylostomatidae > Necator > Necator americanus. The sequence continues at coordinate 2,826,039 of NC_087376.1, forward strand.
AGGCTTTCTGCTTCACTTTATTCCCCGGAAAGACGTGCAAAATCTGCATCTTGTTCGTCTTGCGCTTCTATTCACTTTCTCGTTGGCATTTCTTCTCGGAACCACTAAACTTCGAGTCGATGGAGCAGGTGCGATTGGAGTGTTGGTTGCTGCATTCGTCGCTGGTCATGCTTGGAAAAAAGAGGTACGGACCATCATTGATTCTAGAGATCAGGGCTTAGCATCTGATTTGCCGGTAACTCCCCACTTTACGTGAGTATTATTCGTTCTAACTTTATGGAGTATGTAACTGGATAGCTAGAATACTATCCTATCTCCTACTATCTATACTATACTGCTCCTTTTCTTGTTGCCCCACGATCACGATTCTGTCTTCCATTTTCTCAAATTTGCATTTAGTTCTCCAGCATTTTTATTTCCATCAGCACATTTTAATTGTTTGAATCTTATTTAGGGAGAGCTTCCGGAAGAAGACTATCTCGCTATTATGTGGCATCATTTCTTCCAACCTCTTCTTTTCGGTCTTATTGGCTTGGAATTAAGTTTTGAAATGGTGCGTATTCACTTTTTATGGAACATCTCAAATCTCCATTGTTTTTTTTTTCCTTTTCAGATCAGTCTTCGAACAATGCTTCTCGGAGTTGTCGTTCTAACTATCGGTCTAATCTTTCGATTCATTGCATCCTTTTTTGCTGTTTTCGGTTCTGGATTAGCAATGCGAGAACGACTTTTCGTGGCTGTTGCTTGGTTGCCAAAGGCGACTGTGCAGGTGATCTATTTGCCAGATCATATCGATTTTTTCAATAGATTTTTTTTCTGGGGTTCAATACTCGGGCAATTCTCACTGGATCTTTTCTCTCTTTCCGATCGCCCTCATAATTTCACAAAAGAAACACGTCCAATTCTTGGATTCTGTAACGAAACAATATTTTATTCGTTTGGAGCTTAAAAACATTGATTTAGGCTGCTCTAGCTCCGATCGTTCTTGAAACAGCTCAGTCCAGATCGTCTTCATCTCCCTACTATATTCAAAATGGAATTTTTATCCTTACTATGGCTATCCTTAGCATTCTTATCACTGCTCCTCTTGGAGCGCTAGCTATTCGACTTGCTACACCGGTTCTTCTGAAAAATGATAAGAAATCTGCTGAACGTCTTCAAACTAACGATGGTGATATTGAGTTGATGTCAAAATGATTCTATAGGATTGTTATTTGTTGCTTCCTTTTTTGAAGTGCATTTGAACCCTTTTAATCTGTTGTTGTGTTGGGTTTATTTATGTTCTAAAAGTTAGTTGATAATCTTTACATTATGTTTGTTATTATCGTGTCGTTATATTATTTACTTAATCTTGAACTGATCGTTGATCTTTTTGATGTACTGGTACAAATATCGGTTCTAGTTTGATTTCTATCTCTAGTCTGATGAGTAGGAGCCGATTCATTCTTGCTCATTCTCATTTTTGGGAGTTTAATTTGTTTTTCTGATGTCTTCTTTTCTATTCCTCCGTTCTTGCCTTTCATACTTTTCATGTCATTAATTCTTTATGTACGACTATAGATTAGAAAAAATCCACTGACGATGAGTGGGGAAGTCAGATCATTTGTACCCGAGATTTATTTTTGTTTAGAGCGCATTTTCTTCAGATATCGACACTTGTTTATGTGCGGATAAGTTCAGATTAGTATCATCGATGAACCTCTGTTTGCTCTATGCTAATGATTTTCTAAAATTGTTTTTGTATTTTCTATTTTAGTACTGCATTATTTGGCTTCAGAAACGAGAACTTAATCTCTGGTTTTATGTCAGTATAGTTCCCGCAGTGTCATTATCATAACCTTTAACTTATCAAGGGTTTTGTATTCTATTGTTCAAGTTTTTCTCGAAATTGTATTCCTCTTTTTTCCCAATAGATTTTTCTCTTTATGAAGATTTCAATAACAGTAATAGCAGTGTTGTTATACACCGTGTATTCTTCAAGGACCGTATCTGAAATTTTTCTTTTATAATATGCAATATTGTGTGTTAATTCCAATTTTTAGATTTACAGTTCTACTTATGTATAAATTAGTATGCGCCGTACAAAACTACAGTTGGGGAAAACCTGGTAGTTGTAGTACAGTTGCTGCCCTGGTTAAACAGGGACATCATCGAGATTACGTGGATGATGAGAAGCCTTATGCTGAGGTTTGTTTGAGGTTCATTGTTCTATTCGCTATTTTGTGTCTATTTCTGTTGTATTACATGCTTTATTCTTGTTATTCTAAGTTCTGGATGGGTGTTCACCCTAATGGACCAGCGAAAATCGCTGAAACATCTGAGGATCTGTCAAATCGCATAAAAAATCATCCAGAAATTGTAGCTGATCATGAAGAAGGTCAGTGATTTGATTCACAAATGATATTTATTTTCATTCTCAATGACATATTCTTCACTCTCTTTAGGAACTCTTCAATTCTTGTTTAAAGTGTTGTCCGTGGATAAGGCACTGTCCGTGCAGAGTCATCCTACTAAGGTGGGCTACTGTCAAGGATCATTTCTTCATTTTCATAACCAAGACCAAACTTTAAATAAGGCATAAATAAGTCGTTTGAGTGTGAGGTTTATCTGAATTCTTCCATAAAAAGGTTTATTGCGTTTGCAATACGTCGACATTTCAAAACTACTTTTATTTTCTTTCTTATAGAATAGATGTCCCAACCTGAGCTTTTCTCATATCCTAGTCTAATCTAATCTTCTCCAGGAAGAAGCGATTGCATTGCATGCAAAGGATCCTCTACATTATCCGGATCCAAATCACAAACCAGAAATGGCGATTGCATTAACTGACTTTGAACTGCTCTGTGGATTCCGACCAGCAAAGGAGATCTACGAAAATCTAAAGGGTAAGATGGGTTGTAAAGCACATTTACGGTTTCTTTGTAGAAATGGCACCATGACTTTTTCGTAAGAATGTCTTCGAGCAATTTTGATTTGCTTTAAGGTGCACCGGAGGTTCTGCATTTAGTTGGTGATGCTGTTCAATTGAAAGACTTGTTAGGAAATGAATCAACTGCTAAAATTGCTCTGAAGAAGATTTTCACAAAAATATGGAGCTCAGCCTCTGAAGATATAGCTGAAGCTGTACAGAAATTCGTATCACGCATAAAACAAGGTTAGGACCTTAATATTGCTTCAGTGGTTTCGATTTCATTGATACTTTTTTCTTTTTTGGATTTCGTTACGTCTTTTTTTCTAGAACCTCAAAACAAAACTACTGATCTTGTTATAAGGCTCGATGGGGAATTTCCTGGTGGTGAGAATTCGGATTTTTTTCTTTTAAGCGGTTTCCATTTAGGAAATTTGCACTCAGAAACTTTCATATGACATTTAGGCGATGTTGGTGTGTTTGCCCCAATTCTCTTGAATCACTTCACTCTAAAACCAGGACAAGCCACATTCCTGGGACCCAATCAACCACATGCTTACTTATTAGGAGGTAAAAACTACTTTCTGTAATGAATCCTCAACAAATATCATTGGCATAAGCATTTTCAGATTGTGTCGAGTGTATGGCATGTTCGGACAATACAATCCGTGCTGGTTTGACTCCAAAATTCAAAGATATCAAAACATTGTGTGCCAATCTGACTTATGCTATGAGCGGACCACCGATCTTTCCAAGTAAAGTGGTCGGTCCTGGTATTGAACTTTACGCACCTCCTGTGCCCGAGTTTGCGGTGCAAGCTGTCAAGGTTATGTACATGTTTATTTTCTGAAGGTAAAATACGGTTCCCTTGATCACCGTCAGTACAACTCGTTCTGTACCGATCTAAAGCGGCCGCAAACCGAATATTGTGCGTCTAGATCCAATGAAAGAAATACAGCAATGATTTTATTATCGATCACCGTTTGTACAGCTTTTAATGATGAAAATACAAGCGTTTCCGTCAATTCGCACTATTTTCAGGCCAATGCAACACATTTCACTAATGAGAAAGCTAGTTCTATTGTAGTGGTAGTAACTGGTACTGCCCACTTCAAAGCTGGATCTATTAAAATGGATGTACAACGTGGAGATGTGGTTTTCTTCTGTGCAACTACACATGACGTGGAGATTATGAATGCTTCTAAGGACTTCGTATGCTACCGAGCGTTTACGCCTCGGCGATAATTAATTTAAAAGTAAAAATCACGTTCTACCCCAAATTTGGTGAAGCACTTGGACTAGCATGTGTTTTGCGCGCCCACAACTTAGATTATATATGAACATCTCCAAAAAAGAGGAGTAACTGTTTGACACTTTCCATAGATATATTGGAGACAAGCACAAAAACTGAATGAAAACTATCAACGGGAAGACTAGACGTAGAAGAGTTTCACGAGTTAATGAGTAATTCGCAACGTAAAAGTTAGGAAGCTTACCAGAAATAGTGTACCTTTTTCTTGGAAATTCGATTTTGTGATTTTAATGCTATTTGGAGTGTTTTGTCTGCAATTGCATTAGTCGCACTCTGCTCTCACTTGATGTGGAAATCATTGACACTGCTTATGCTTTCCATTTCAGCACTCAATCTAGTCATAATTAATAGTTTATTACTTGCCATTTGACAAAGTTTATGTTTCCGAAGTGAATGTATCAATATTTGGTCAATAAATATATTGCGTTTAAAAGTATTACAGTAACATGAAGAACAAATCCAAGATCCCTTGGCTCTGTGCCAATCACAGTTTTCACAGGCACTGAGCTGCACAAGTCTCCTTTTTTTCAAGCTTTCGAACAGAATGCAAAATATTGCCAATCTCCAAGCATACTTCTTCAGAAAAATCCAAGAAATTGAAGAGATCCAGGAGTTTGTTGAGTGCTCGCTGATTACTACTAATTATTTGAACACTGGTCCCAGTTTAACATAAACAGAACCGAAAATGAGATGAACATTGAGCTTCTAAACAAAAAACATTCGAAAAAAAAAGAGAAAGAAGAGAAAACCGTTTTTGGGATACAATTTAATATCAATTGTAGGTGAATTTGTTCCCAATGGTTAAGTTACTGTAATTGTAACGGTATCGTAGTCTCTTTCGTTTTCTTTTCACATGCTGATCCTCCTTGTATTGGATCGTAGACGTCAATTTGATCCAGACCAACATATGAATATTCGTTGCGCAATCCTTCCGCTGAGAATTCTATCTGGAAATGACGGGACTGAAGATAACATCCTACTTTCTGGATATTTACCTAAATATTCACAGCAACGTAACGTATCGTCTACGCATTGTTGGGTGGTCTTGTGCCGATCACAACACGTAGCCACTCAATTAGTGAACAGTGTTAGTTTTATCAATTGAGTTAACGCTAGATATTAGGAAATTTCCACGAACTTTTTCTCAACCGTCAGTGGGTAGATTCACAGTTTATTTTCTAATGAATAATAAAGGAAATTAGTATATGAATTAGGTTTATTACCGTTTCGTATGTTCCATTGTTTAAGTAGATTTTGTCACATGTCCAATGGTGCTTGTCGCCGTGCACTTCTTCACTGACATAAATCCTTAATTTATATACGTTTATTGATTTTTTCGTAGTTTTAGTAGCTAGTTTCATAGTGCTCTTAGTAATGAAAAGTAGTGGTTCTTAGTAGTTAGTGGGAAAAAAATTGAATTTAGATTTATTCGAACATAAATTTTTTTCTTCTACATAAGAAAAAAAATTAAAATAAATTTAAAATTGTCTAAGCGACAGCAGCGAGTCTGCAGCAACGAACGTGCTTCTCCCCCATATCTCATCCCAGTAGCACGTGCACAACGCCCGCTTTCGAAAAACAGAGATTTCCGGACATACAATTTAGCTTACTATGGACCACTCAGCCATTTTAAAAAAATCTAAGAATATTTTGCTCAGATTCCTAGAATTTCTAACTGCATAGCCACTCACCTTTCCCTTTCCTCCTGTACAGTTCTAACCAAGAAAACAGCAAGCTTGCTACCATAACTTGCAGCATAATAACAGAAATCAATGGCGAAAGTACGAGAGAATTCGAATGGACCCAAGCTCAGCGTTGAGGTTCCTGGTCCTACTGCGTAGGCGTAGCTGCCCTCTAAATATTGCATATACTATTTATAACATGTCGAATGGTTCGCTGCAAGGTGACGACTTAGAAGTTTAGAGAAGTTCTCCAGACTTCCAACTTTTCAAGAACTGATGCACGTGCATGTCCGTTTTCCCCGTAGGCTGTCCTGAGTTCTAATTCTTTTCAAAGCGCTACGAATTGAAGAGAAGCATCTACAGAGAGTCAGCGCGACGCGTCAAACATCTCGCGCGGAGTTTGTTCTTACTTCCATGCTCCGCGATGTCATCCTGTATCGCGATAAAACTGTGGAAGACGTATGAGGAAATAGTGTAATTTCCACAATTTGAACCAAATTAACTCGACCGATCTCCCTCATCATAGACTTTCACTCGGTCAGTTCCGACACCGTGTGACGCGTCTCCTATTCCAAAAACAAAACCGCACTCTTTCAAAAGTTACTCAAAACTTTGCACTTGGATGAAGCTAGAGAAATATTTTAAAAGCGCTAAAATTCTCTATCTAAATATCTTTAAAATTTTCCACTTCTAAGGCAATGTGTCACGAAATTGAAGTAGTTTGGAAACTTGATAGGAAACATAGAGTACGGAATGTGAATTATGGATGTGAACATGTCATAAATTCCCTATAATCGTCTTCGAGAACGTATTGGGAAGGGCTTTGATCTTACGAGGTACGTGAAAATACTCCACCTTTTGCACGCTACGCATCCACGTGCGAGCGGTCGAAGATCAATAGACTCTCCTCTGAAGTCTATTCGAGTAAAACCAATGAATAGGCTGCCGAGGGACCGGAGCGTGTACAAGGATTGCGCGTTTCAATATACATACTTTGTAGGATCAGGCGCCATTTTTCAGGATGATAAGGGGAAAGCGAGTGTGAACATGCTCATATTAATAATCTACACCCTGAAGTCTATGTTTTCCATCAGGTTTCCACATCACGTTAATCTCGTGATGCCCTGGATTTAAGGACGATGTGCTTCCTCTGCGAGTTCCCATCATGTATTACGATCACAAGGACTATATGTACTTATCTTATGTTACTGAAAAGCTGTCATTTCCAGTGCTAAAAGTTTGAAGGAGGAAAAACTAAAATATGCAGTTCCCACAGATTCCATTTAATCTCCTATATTTATTTCTGTTTTTAGAGGCAAAAAGAAAAGACCAAATGCGGTTTTTGCTTGCTGAAATATCCCATCACTCTTAAGAGGTTTCGAAAAAAAAACTTGTCTATAGCAAGTTTTTTTTTACTTCTCCTTCCATTCTTCCACTATTTTAAACGACATCAGTAGTATAGCAATTGCACAAAAAGTGTAGGGAAATTTCTTAATCTAATTATTGCGCTCAATCGATGAGGGCACATTTACAAGTTTTTTTTTGTCTATTCGACTCGCTCTAAGGTAACTAGATAATAAACGTACTTGTCCATACGGTGCCCTTCGCATTTTTGCTCTCGGCATGGTACGCATTAAAAATTCATGGGTCCTCAAAAAAGTGATGCTGCAGGCAATTTTTAGGCAAGTTCACTTCAGTTTAGAATTTTTAGTCTTTCCACTTTAATCTAAGAAATTTGTCTCAAAAAGATCTCAACTTGTAAACTCGTAAACCTCGTAATTTTAGAGTTTAATTGAAAACATTGGGGGTACGCATAAATAATCGATTATTTCAGTGGCAACAAAAACGAATTTACGCACATTTAATTTTATCTTTAGCCGATTATGTAATCTCCGTAGTTATCCAGAACCTTTTTACATCTTGCTGGTAGAGTTCCAAGCCTCTGGTCATGAAATTTCGTTTCTTTTGAATAAAAATATTATTCTAGATGAGCTCACAGTTTATTGATATTTTTGAAATTTCTATTCCTTAGGGAATGTTCCACCGATAGAAAAAAATGAAAATCAGATGGCGCTTTGTCTGGAGAATACAAAGGATGTGGTAAAACCTCCTAGTTCACCTTCCTTATTTTTTTCTTGGATTAATCTGGCTGCGTGCGGTTTGGCACTATCGTGTACAATATTACCCTTTTTCTGTTGACCAGAGCTGGCTTTTTTACCAATCTTCCCAAGTTTTCGAAGATGACTTTGGATTCTTGATGAAGAAGCCTGGAGTGTGTTTGCTATTTCCTGAATACTCAGTTTGGGATCAGTTTCCCGCTAGTGATTTTAATGCGTCATTATCAAACTCAACAGGGAGGTCATTCACTTCGATCGTTAACAGACAGGTCGAAATCACCACTGGGAAAATTTTCTAAACCATTTTTGGTTAATATTATTTATTTATTACTTTCAATACGTCCCCATACACATCAGAAATATTTTTTTTCATTGCAACCGTCACATTAACAAACGATCGAAAGTGAAATAGCATCCAAAGACGTAAATGTTTCTCGATTGCTTGATTGTTCGCCATTTTACAACGATGTATAAAAAACCTTGGAATTTAATTGTCCACAAAAGTAAAATCCACGAGTTGTAATATTGCCGTGTAAAACACGTCTCAATGCATTCACGCTCTGAGCTAGACTGAAGTAAATATTCCACACTAATAATATTTGATTACTTATGGGTACCTCTAATAATTCTAGGGTGTTACCCGTCACATATATTCAAAATTCTAAATGCCGATTAATAGTAAGGAATAAAAACACCAATAAAGACACCGTTCATTTTTCACGAGGGAAGAAAAATCACTCATTTTTTAACTCCATTTTTCTGCTTATGCTCCATTATTAACACTAATTTTTTGCCTCATGGATGGTTCCTATCGTTGGTCCCTGAATCAGATCCGACATCGGACCATCGTTCACCTATTTCATTCCACACTATAACAAGCGGAGGACTAAATTTAGAGATATGGTCATTTGATACATGTAATCCTGGACTATAGCGAAGCAGACGTTTACAGACTTCGTACCACTGCTGAAAGGACCCCCAAAATTATTTCACATCGTAAGGATAGGTGATATTTCCTAATTTACTCCAGTCTTGTAGGTTAACTCTATCATGGATTAAAATGAATAAGTTAGCAAATGGTGGCACTACACGGTCAATAGTTCGATACCGTCCAAGACCAACTAAACACTTCATCGGCTCGGAGCCGACAGATTTGTATCGAATCTCTGTGGAAGAACAAAAAAAAAACTGACTCGGTACATTGGTTCCCTGTCGCAATTCTCTGTTTAGGTTCCATACACATTCACTAACTCATACAATTTCGAAGTGAAATCGATCGATAGGAATTGATCAGACACATTATCCTGATCCTTGAGTTATCAAATATGTACCCGTTGCTCTCACCTAATTGCGAACGAATTCCAGTAGATCTGGGCCCTATAGGATCCTCGGATATTTTCCAGCCCGTCGATTCGAGTTTGTTGAGGCATGAACCACGCTCGAAATCGCATCGAACAGCTGGGCAAGTCTTTTTCGGAAGCTTCACAGGTGGATCGTAGTGTGGAACTGAAATATTCTGCAATTTTTGTGGATTCGCGCTAAATTTTATAAGCGTAAACACATATTCCCATCTCCACTATTGATTAGACTGCTTGAGGTATAGGTCAAAAATGTTATTGATCCTTACTAGTATAAACGTTTCTGCGTTTTCGCCGTCATCAGACTCTTCCGAAGGAATTGAAAATGCAAAATACCGCCTACTTAACTATGCCGTCCATATTTTGAAAATACTTTTTGACGCTAAAAAGAGTTAACGACGACTCTGAGTCGCCACAAATCCATCCATCTATCCATGGTTTCCCATCTTCAGAATAGGTTGTTATTTGTTTCGCATATTTATGTGGAAGAAGAAACATTACTCTCCCAACAGGCTCACTATATGGTGAGAGAAATAGTTTGGTGTGGCGATTGTTCTGGAATTGATAGTACTTTATTTCTGGATTTTTGCATCCTTACTCATTTTGCATTCATATATTGCGCTCGAGTTGTAGGTGATGTCATCTATGATCGCAGCTCCGCCTTGTTTCCCAAATGCATCCAGTGCGAAGTTGTACGCCTCCACAACTATCTAAATCTTCAAAGTAGAGTATTTAAATAGTAATAAGTAAGACTCGCTTAAATCTCCTCATATAATTGTTTAATTGGTCTCTTTGTACTTATTATTCCATTGATCTATGGAAATATTGAGAAAAAAACTATTGAGAAGGAATTTTACATTTAACAACAAATACTTACCTCGAACGTATACCAAATTGTTCCTGGAATGATCACTTTTGCAAGTTTTGTGTTGTTCCTTTTTATTGGATCGCTGCACCATATATAGCGCTTTCCCATAGAGGGAGCTCTAAAACTTCCAATTTTTCCAAATATCCATTTCTTCCATAGGCTTCTATCCATTCTATGATAATAAAAGACACGGAAACTCATAAAAAGCTTAAAATAGTCGTATTTTTTTTTAAGACATCCAGAGAAAGAACTTTAAAGGCATCATCCCATGAATCTGGGTTGGGTTCAGGTGGGTTATGCCTATACGGGCTCATAGATATAGGATATTAATAGGGAAGAGGGTGATTCCGTCCTTTTCTTCCTAATTGCCGTAAAAAAATGGCCCGGAAGATGCGGCGCGTGCGCAAGGTTTGCGCGCTCCAATCAAACTCGTTGTAGAAAATAGCACCCCGGAACGCCCGAAGCCGCATCTTCTGGGCCGTGTTTTTACGGAAATTAGAAAGAAATGGATGGAATTACCCCCCCCCCCCCCCTCCCCCTCTCTCTCTCCTTAATCTACGATCCCGTGAATATTCCACCTGAAATCCATATCACGTCAGATTCGTGGGGTGATACCTTTGAAGTCTAACGGAATCTAACGGTGATTTTACGCTACGTCATAGCTTTGATTAGATCTTATGCAAACAAGTTTGCTGTTTATAGAGCATTATTGTTTCTGAGCGCATGTGTACTTCTTACGCATCGCTTTGATGAGAATCGTAAGATTTCAAGGAGGTGAATCCTATCAGGATCTTTTTTTTGGATTTGCTGCCCATGTAAGGTGACTAAGATCTGGATTAAACGGAGCAAAGACGATATGTGATAAAGTTGGATAGAAATGACAGAAAAATACGATATGAGGATTGATAAAATCAATTCTAGTCGTGTGTATGGATATGCGGTAGCGTTATGCCCGTTTGTAACCTATACGGAAACTTCCAACTCCAAGTTTCCGCCCTTTCCGTGCAAAAAAAAAAGAAAAATTAAAAAAAGAAGCTCTTGGAAGAGATCAACAAAATCGGTACTTCCTGAGGATTTCCTTAGAACCGATTCAATAACCCATGAATAAGGTCCGTAGTTAATCACTTGTCATTCCGCTTAGTTCGGATACGAGCAAGACAAAACCAAATCCACTATTCACGGTGCTGCCTTATGGACCAAATATTAGATTCTCACAAATTTTGCTCTTTAGTCAAAAGTTCTAAATTTTTCTCTCTAAATTTCTGGATGAGCTTGAACATCTTTTTGGCCAAAAACAAATAAGATACTGACAATTTTATATGTATAAATAGTTTGAATTAATTAACAACATTTCTGGATTATTGGAGATACGATGAAAGCAGTAACAATCGCCAAACATTCTTCCTCATAATTTTCTATTTTCTGGAATTTTCATCCCTTTTTATCTTGTTTTTTTTTGCTTCTTTTAGGGAATTACAATGATACCGTGTCAATGTTTTCTTTTCTCTCACAAACAATAAGACGTGAGCACTTAATATTTTCTTAGCTTTTTTAAATATCCTTCTTGCAGATGCAATTTTTAATTTCTTATTCACATATATTTCATATTTTTTTGTCAGGAACGTCTATTTTCGATATTATAATTGGCGCACCTCGTACAAATCCTTATTTTCACGCCAGGAGATGCCCAGAATCTCATTTTGACAACACCGTCACCTTCTTGACATTGTATCGGATCACTGACTAGTACAGCAGAATACATTGGTGGTAGCTTTTGTTGGACACCGGCAATGAGAAAATATCCATCTGGAATTCGGAAATACCTCTATAACTAGAAGACAAAACAATCCTTGATAATCGATAATTTTCAGTGATTAATTTCCGGTTTTTCTTCACAAAGAGAAAAAATACAAGTTTGCTGTTGTTCACCAGACGATCGCCACATTTTTTAGCTTAGCCATTCTATAAATATATAAGAGACTTGATAATTTTCGCATATTACTCGAAAATTGCTATAATTAAAATTAATAGGGACGATTTTTTCTCTGCTGATGTTGTTTTGTTATGGTTGCTGTCATTTAATGGGTTCTTTAATAGTTTTCCTGGTAATATAGCTCAATTATATTGTTTACCTGCTCGATCTGACATTCCAAAAATTGTGTCGCCTTCCGATTCTCCCCATGATCCTTTCATCCTGATGAAATCAATCTCGTCACCATCGGCATCGCATGTGTTTTTCTCGTTTCTCCACCTAAATAATTCTACTAAACATCTATTTGGGCTTATTTGTAAACAACTTGTCAACCTGCATGGTTTCGTAAGAAATGAATCGAAATCGTAGCACTCTAAGTCACATATTGTTGAAACCATGAATTGTCCGAAAGGTGATCCTGAATTATGTTGATTAAATATGTTAATACTGCGAAAAATAGCTGAGACAGATCTTGCTAGCATTTTCCAAAAAGAAAAATTTGAACTTTGGAAGTTATAACATGGTCTTGGATGAAATCCGAAACAAAATCACGCCTGATCGAGACTCGGACGCTGTTACTTGCGTATAATCCTCGATGCTAATGTTTTCTTGGATGACCGCAGAAACTCGCACAGTTTATCTGCACTAGATACATGCCCTCTGAATTTCTCATTTAAAAAAATGCCGTACATCAGGACAATTTTAGCCTTGAAGGCATCACCCCGCGAATCTGAGGTGGTGCAGATTTCAGGTGGAGTATTCGTATACAGGATGGGAGACTACGGAGAAGGAGGTGATTCCGTCCATTTCTTGCTAATTGCCGTAAAAAACGGCCCGGAAGATGCGGCGCCGCACAAGACTGGCGCGCTCCAATCGAACCTCTTGTACAAAATGGTGCGGCAAAACGAATGAAGCCGTATCTTCCGGGCCGTTTTTTACGGCAATTAGCAAGAAATGGACGGAATCACCTCCCTTTCCGTAGTCTCCCATCCTGTATACGAATACTCCACCTGAAATCTGCACCACCTCAGATTCGTGGGGCGATGCCTTTAAATACTGCTTTGGGCAACTAGTCAATGGCCAAACAAATTTTCGATCGATAACGCGAAAGCACGAACAGAGTTAGCAGTTCGAGACAAAATGGCAAAATATATATCAAAATATATATAATATGAATATATATCGAGTATAAGGAGCGATCTCTCATGTTCAATAATCTTATAAATATATTTATTTATAAAATCTAGTTAAAAATACTCACCATATTTGTAGAAGGGAAACCATAAATCGACATCCGTGTGACCTCCGAGAAATTCTAAATAAAACCAGTGTGAAACAATTATGTGAGGGCAATTTGTCCTCTAAGGCAGCAGCCACAGGAATTCTCTTTTCCGCTAATTGGGATTTTACGTGAACATCATCGGCAACAGAGAATAATGTTTTCATTTTATTTTTCTAAAAAATACGCTTCCTCTCACAAATTCGATAGGATTTGGACCGTTGTTGTGAGTAGGAATGTCAAAAATGGAAGGGAAAAAGCTAGATCAGTGACTATCAATATAAAATAAAGAAGTGTGATTATTTGCATCTTACTTGTAAAATTTGAAAATTTCAAGGATTATTCAGTATGAAGTTCCAATTTTCGAGCAATACCGTGAAAGAACGAACAGAGTCAACAGTCAGAGACAACATGGAAGAAAAAATATCGAGATAGATAATAACAAAATACTTTTTTTTTCTAAAATAATCAAACTTTCTCAGAGGAAGATCAACAGAATAAAGAGAGTGAATAATATTTTAGTGAAAATTATGCAAAAAACCGCTACCTTCACAAAGAAATTAGTGGTAGAAGACCGACCGGAACAATAATAATACAATTCAAGTGGATCAGTACCAGGAACGACTAGAATTAAGGACGATATCCAGAAATGAACCGCAACTATGAGACGAGTGCTTTAACCGTTGAGCAGCACTTTTAATCGATTACGGGCGTAGATCAAAATTGACTGAAGGTTGGCTTTTGCTCTACTGATCATTATCTGGATGTCTTGCTCTCTATTTCCAGTAATCTCGATCAGATCCGTTGGATCAGATCTGCCTTGGATGTAAGTCAATTCTGACAAACTTTGGGCATATTTATCTCCTGAACGGGGAGAGTTCCTTTCCTGAAGCTGATCCAGGAAGCACAGTTATTTCCTTAGATCACCATGTATCGATCCCAATAGACTACCTATGCCACCTATACCTATTTTACAAGGATGAAGCAAGTTTTTACGTATTAATATATTATTCTACGTTATATTTTATTATATTTACCATTATTCTATTACATCAACTATATTATCTTATAAGAATCAGAATATTCGACGAATAGTGCACGAACGGCACGTATAGTCGCATGAATGACCTCTTTGCTCTAAGAGTTTGGAGCCTAGCTGGTCCCCCATGGAATTTCTGATACTGTCATTGGCAATCCCACGACGATCTTGACTACAGTAGTCTCTAAGAGCAGTTCTTGGGGCGGTACTAATTTAAACAAGTTTCAAAGTATAGGTCATGTTGTCTTCTCCTGTCCATTCCTTAATAGCACGATAGTTGAGGTTTGCAACAAAAACAGAACCACAAAATTTCAAGGAATTCAAATTCAAAACTTCCATGGATATTAGCACTTGATAAAAATATGGTTACTCTAATATACAATAACTTACTCCTCATATCATAAAGCTGCCGACTAAAAGCGGCAGCATCGAAGACGGCATTGGTAGGACATCCTGGAAAAGGGTATTGTTTTTCTTTGAAAATATTTTTTTTTCGACAGAAGTGTTGTCGTTATGCTATTATGGATTTTTTGTGGTTTTTTTTTTGTTGCTTTTCCAAATGAACATTCAAATTAAGCTCGTTCAGTGCTCGGGAGACTGTAAACGATCAAAACAAAGGATATGGTTTATGAATATAATAAAATCTCGCTTATTAAAACCTACCAATAACAATTTTTATGTATAAGTAGAGCAAAATATATAGTATACACGCATACATGCACAGTGGTCTCTGAACAAATATCGGAATAGCCGTAGTCGATCCGGATAGAATATCGCTACATCCAAGAGGAAGGTCGTTCAACCAGATCCGAAAATGTAGCGTGCAATATTTGAGCAAAGATGAACGGACACAAGAGTGGATGCTTCAACTCGCTATTTATAGTTCTAGGCAGGGAAGTCGAGTAGAAAGAGAGTTTTTTCCCTCACTCCTCACCACGTATTTCTTACAAACAGTCTTTGAATGACTGCGAAAAGAATTTTTGAGGTTAAACTTTAAATTCGAAACAAACACGAGAATTGTCACAAAAAAATATTTCTTTTTATACTGTAGGATGTGAAATTTTTCGACTATAACTTTAGTTTATGTTGTTTTTATTTTGAAAATGTTTAATACATGTTGCTTTTGTATAGGAAATTCTATGTATAGATGCTTTTTAGTTTAATGACAACCATGTTGACATTTTTCTATTCGCGTTTGATTAAACTCATTCATTTTTTTCCTACAACAACATTCCACATGCTCCTTATTTCTTTCTTCCTGTTCATTCCACACGGTCGGCGATTATTCGATTTCTATTGTAATTTTCACGCCATTCCCTTTAATATTAGCATGTTTTGAAGTCCAGCGCTTTTAAAATATGTATTTTTCGAAGAAACCCTCGATAATGAATGCTCTTTTCTACAAATTGATTCTGTTCACGAAATCCTTTTTTTTGTATCTTGACGAGAAAATTTCATTGTATGACAAGCTAACTCTGGAATTTTCAAGGTATATTCCGTTATTTTTCACTTATAAAGAAACTATATCTTAAAAATAATGAAGATACTCTTAACACCTTTCGTTCATTATATTTTTATGTAGAAATCAGTTTTCTTTCTATAAATTATAAGCTTCTCATCACAGTGACTTCTCACTTTTTTCTTTACAAATTCGCGATTTTTGAATGACTGTGAAATGTAGGATATATTTAATGAAGTGTTCTTGGAGTTAGTATTATTCTTCCAGGTCTTAATAATAGATGGTATAGAAGATCATCAGAAAAATAAGACGTTGGTTTTTTTTTTGTTGGAAAAATCCACCCAGTAAATGAACCTTTTTGCTATTTTTAAAGTTGGATCGCCTATCGAGTGTCTGCCCTTTTAATGGGTATAATTTTATATACTAGTAAACAATTGAAACATTAATATTGGATGATGTCGCCCTCTTAAAATCGCATTCCACCCAAATAATTAATAATTAAATATCAATAATAACCAAATAATTAATAATTTTCTTTATTTCATCGTACATTTTTGTTCACAAAGGTTTCTTATAACTCTTAAAATAATAATAATAATATTATAATTTTTGACCTCCTAAAAACTTAACCAGATTTAGCCAACTTTTCCAAATTTAACATCTGGCAAATATTGACTGTGCATCATCAAGATAGTTCTTCGAATATTTATTTATTTACTTGTTTGTTCAATACACCCATAATATACAATAATTTGTAGGAAGTTAGACAATTAAACAATAGAAGTTTAAACCGGAAGGAGTTCATTACAGCAAAAAGAGAGAAACATAAGAAAAAAGAATTCGGGAGAATCGTTTGTTCCAGCAACGGCCAGGTATCATATATTTGAAATATAAAATTAAATGTGAAATAAATTTGAGTGAATATAAACGTTTAGATTGTATCCAGCTATCCTTACGTTTTCTCGGATGACCTCGATGCATCCACAAGAACTTTCGCTGTTTAAGCCCCACTATGTCAAAGCTCCGTTCTGCCCAAATGGAAGCGTACTGCGGTCGGCGGGGTAAACATAAGTATCGGGCCCAAAATATTTTGATTCCAAGACTCACTCCAAACACTTCGATGTCACTATTTCAGGAAAAAATTCACAAAAGAGACAGATTGGAAGACAACTGAGTGCATCGGTATAAAAATAAAATCACTACTTGTTTCCCTAGAAATCCAGGCTGTTTTTCCATCCTGGTTCCTAATCTAATCAATGAATATGATATCGAGAACTAACCGATCGTCTTCGCAAGATTTATTTTCCCGCAAAACTGATCCACCTGTACTGATGGCTTGGATGTTGTCCAAAAAAAAACAAATAGCATTAATTAGAACCCTCTCTTCACCGAAAAATTGAAAAATATGAACTGAACCCAAATCTTTAAGTCACATTTTACTCGTAGAAAAAATTTTACTTGGAGGAAGTACACGTCGATCATACACACTGTGCATTTAACTGGTATAAAAAAAATTAAGGACAAGGTTTTTTTTTTATTGCCTGCTGCCATAAGGGGATTTATTGAACCGAGCGAACTATTTACATTGCTGACGACGGTTGGGTTCTAGTTAGGTGAAAAAAGCCATCCATTTTTGTAACGAATTTTTCTACCGCAGTAAGAATCCTTGAAACCGGGAAAAATTTTCCAAAATCTGCAATCCTCGCTTTGTTCGTAAGTATGAATGGGAAAACTAGAGGAAAATCTACGTCTGAGCTCACATTGGAAAAGTAATTTGGACTTTTTCCGCTAATTGTTCTTTTCGTGCTCATTTGAATAATATATTACCAGGAATTGATCTAACATGTAAAACGTTAACATTTATCGAGAGAGTAAAAAGAAAGATAAGTAGGAGTTTAATTTCCGGCCTAGTTTTTCTTTTTCTCATTGTGGTAACAGTTTCTCTTGTATCGAAAGTGCTAATAAGAATCCTAAAGATTTTACACAATCAAGGGAAGCATTCAGGACAGAAAAATATGTTTATGATACATGAATACCGAAAAAAAAAAGATAATAGCAACAAAAAACAAGGGAAATTCTACGAAAATGTAGGGCACTGAGTATGAAACTGTGTATAGATGTGGCAGCAATGATTATTTATCGATCCGAAACCTTCGACGGTGATCTTGTCCTCGATCCTCAATTTTTGCCCTTCACTCTACTAGAAAAATTTGAGGTTGCGATAAAATTTAATAAGTAAATTGTCCTTAACTGGTTAATTTACTTTAATCAAGCGATTTTCTCGGCAGTTATAGGTCACAATGGCTCTAAATGATAAAATCAAACTTTTTTTTTGTTGTAATTGTTGCCTATAAATAACAAATAATAAATAATTTAAGAGGTATCTATGTCACTGTAGTCTTCTGTTTCTTCTTCACATATTTTAAATTAGCGTTTAATTTTAACGAATTACAGAAGAACCTTCCCATTTCTCTAGGACACTTTCTTTTAAAGGAAATTTACATGGATTGCATGTTTTTTTCTTTTCAAATTAAAGTTGTTGGTGAATAAATTTGCTCGAGGAAAAAAAATTACTCCTGGAACAACAACGATAAAGTCAGGAGAGGTGGCATTGACAAATAGAGATCGAAAACTCTTATTATCCTTGGATCAATGTACTCTATTGACCATCGTTCACATGGCCACATGATCCGTTCCCTCACTTCTTCATTTTGCCAGATATTTCATTCAAGTAAGCTTCTGGAATGCAATAAAATGTTTTTGTTAACCTCTGGAAGTTGTAATAGGGGTTTATTTGGGAATTGGTGTCACGCCATATCCAAGTTATGTCAGTCGGACATACGCTCCTGTCTGCAGCCATATATTCTCACACCAATACATCCTGAAAAATCGAATTGGATCTCTAAGTTAATCAATTTACTTATAAAGGATAGTACTTAAATAAGTATTCTTCTTTTTCATGACAGGTTGTACCTATTATGAACCATTGAGCCTAACTTTTTTTTTAGATTTTTTTTTTCGTAAAGATTTCCTGAATGCCAGAATTGTTCCTGAGCGGTGCATTATCCCATTATTTCGGCATTTCCATTGAAAACTAATGCCACATAGGATCCACGTGGGTTACTAGGTCTCTTACAAAAGATGTGCGGCTCTCATCCCATGTTCTTGTTTTCCAAGGCAATAATCCAGAAATGACGTGGATATGCGTCTTGAGATCAGATCAGCTGGAAATGCGTAATATGTGTACAGATTAGTAAACGCTATTCTTGTCTTTGTTGCTGACGTTTGTGAGGTTACAATGAGGATCAGCGGATGCATGGATAACACCAGTACTTACACGATGCAATAACGCATAATCCATACATATGTCTAGAATCCAGCGATCCGAACACCGTATGCAAATAAATATCTTTGCATGTCTTCACTAAGAGACGAGAAACTCACAAGAGGGTTTCATGATAACAACATTAATATGAAATTTTCTGAGAACCTTAGGAAAATAACACGTTATGACTCTGAATAATTACTTTGAATAATGATCTCTGATGTATCTCGTCTTTCTTCTAGATCCACAACATTCGGTATTCTTCATAAATAAAGGATAAAGTAAAAGAATAAAGTTTCTGGCGTTAATCAATCCGTTTGGAATGCGCCCCCATGTTCACTTCAATCCAGAATCGTTTGAGGTTTATGAACGTGTAGCTGGTCTATAAAATGATTTGTGGTGGCCAGCCGATGGGTCAAGTTAGGGGTTTTATCCTCTCAGACAAGTCTGGTACCAATCTATCAACCACGGTGGTCGATGAAGAGCTCGGTGAGCACTAGGGCGGATTCGAACCTCCGATTGATCGTGCAGGAAGCGGAACCTCTAACCGCTACACTACAACCGCCCTTCTTCGTAAGAATCTTCATAAATATCTAGTGAAAATAGAGTGATTGAAGTGCGCTAACTCCGTATATCTACTATTTTTGGTATCTTTGCATGAGATAATAATGATATAATTTTGTATTCACGTGAGAGACTCATTCTTGCAGAAAATCTTGCAGAAAATCTTACAGATTTAGTTAGGATTTGTAGGATAATACACCTTCCGCTTCAGTTATATGATCTCAATGACGACAATGAATTACGTAGCGCTGTTTTCGTATCGTTACTCAACTAATTATTTATTAAATTCAAAATGACTCTTAAAAAAGGAAATTTTTCACTAATTATGATAATGTGATAACTTTTTACTAGTAATGAACATGTTTATAACCTTGTTTATTATAATTGTACCGATAAGTGATTATCTGATTAGTCATGCATATTGTCTTTTTTGGACCAGAGATCATTTCAGAGAACTTCACATCTTCCGCCTATGACTCATTTCCTCTACGTAGTGTATCGCATTTTATACGGGAACATTCTATTCCGTATCAATGACTCCATGCGACCTCATTGAACTCATATTATAAATGATTCTATGCTAGTTACTGTAATGTTATCAACTTTTTCAAGTTACGTTGTTTTTGTGTTGTTTATTGGCGATAGTCTTATAAATGACAATTTTTTACTCTTGTATGAGTTCTCCTTCTCTAATATTGAAGATAATTAAACTACAAACACGTCATTCTGTGACAAGAACCCCAAGACCTCGGAAAAGTGCTTGATTTTGTTACATACAGGATGTCGAAAAATTAAGCGGGCCATAAAAATGGTCCAAATCTTATTTTTTTTTACCCACAAAAATTTTAAAAAAATTTTCTCTAAAGCAATAGGCCAGATAATCATTGTTTTATGTATTTATATTATTTATTATATTTTTATAATGTATAATTATTTCATAACTACAAAGAATTTTCTAAGTGGTCGCCTTCAGCCATGATGCAGGCGTCAATTCGTCCCAACATCGAATCGACGGTGCTATGGAAGTGATTAAGTCATTAAATTTTCTACGTTTCGACTCCTTAGTTGCTCTTCCATAAACTTTCAAGCAGAAAAGTCTAGTGGATAGAGGGCCGAGCTGTTGGTAGGCCAGAAATCCTTTTAAAAAAAGCCTATTTTGGTCTTGATGAAGTGGAACGTTGTTTCGGCTCCTTAGGTCGGAGGCAAATTTTGTTGAGAAAAAAATTTGGATAATTTCGCTTCCATGGTACCACAGCTTCCATGAGGATCTCTAATACAAAGTTTAAAACGGAGTCAACTGTCACGCGGACATAATTTCTCACCAACTTCTACAAACGAATAGAAGCGTGGAATCTGTGGCTGCAAAAAAAAGCCACTAGATTACCGTAGACTGAAAAGTAACAACTACATGATCCTGTAGTCTTTCTTGAATTTCCAAAAATTCGGCACAAATCCAGGGTTATCAGTAACTCCGAAAGGCGATCAACTGATAGCTGTTCCTGCGTTTACTTCTCACAACTATATTTTCACAATAAGTCAAAATTGTTTTGAAGAACTTAAGAAAATATTAACACAACTTTGCGCAAAATTATTTCCATCAAAAAATAACTTGTAGAGGAATAGGATCTTGAAATCTTGAAATAAAAAGTTTTTTTATAGATATATGTGAATTGAACCCGAAAAAATGAGATAGTATTACAGCAGAAAACTGTTCACTGAATCAAAAGAAAGGAAAAAAGGAAAATATTACTATTTATTGCGAAATGAACCAAGAATGCTCCGGTTCATGGCTCCAGTACTTGGATTCTTTGAAAAATCCATGTACATATACCGTAGTCTATAGGGGCCACAACCGATAAGAGCAAATATTTATGGTGGGCGGGAATGAGCAGATCTTTGAACTTCAAGGCAGTAGGTTTAAATATATAGAATACAGTAAATCTTTAATTTGTTGTGGACATCAGAAATGATAGTTAATCCTAGCTTTTTCGACTAAATCCTCTTCAAAGATCAAAACTGCGTGCGTATTTAGCATGCAGACCTTCTTATCCGATCTAATCGTTTTGAAATTCGATATCCAGAATTTAAATCTGTTGATGTCTGCTGTTGTCATCATCATCATAAGAAATTTCCGTTTCGTTATTAAAATATAAATCGTGCTTATGAGGATTTGGAATTGTGCGGATCCTTATAAAAGAGGGCGTACGAGACTTTGTCGACTTCTTGAAGGCACCACATGTCTGGATGCTCGACTGCTTATCTTCAGCTTCGTCCAGTATTCACCAAAATTTACTTTAATCGCTTGAATTCGTTCTATACAGGGTTGTTTAGGGTCAATTTGCATTTTAAATAAAAATTTCTCTAATCACGTGCGATTTTTATCCAAAAAATGATCGAATTAGACTCTTTATAAGTGTAAAGCTCTACTATCCCTCATTCATTAATTAAAATGTATAGAAGAAGCATAACTGGTTGTTTACTATTCCCAGAAACAAATCTTTGTCCGAATGGATCCAGATTACTTCAGTAACTTGTTGCATTGCAGTGTTAGGGGAAAATGCATGAACTTTTAGGTTACTTTTAGGTTACGTTGATTGTTTATATATTTATTAATTTCTGGCACTAGAAAATTAAAAAAAAAACTGTTTCCTCTCCTTTTTTCTGTAAACTTGTAGGACTAGCCTGTAACTTCAGTTTCCAAGGGTTCCCTGAAAGTAGGCGGAGCTTCCGAGAGAGGTATTGGAATTAAATAATACACAACGCTGTTGCCTATGAGTAGTGTCGTCTCTATTTCCAGTTTTCATTAAGATTCAATAAAATTGGAAGAATTATTTCCTTTTAATAACTTAGTTATGGCTTTGCATGCCTCAAAATTCATACTTTAGTGTTTTTTAGTAGGTTTTAGAACTTTACTAATTATTTTGTTCACCGCAAACAAAAACAATGATTTTTGTTGATCTGTTAGTTCATTTTACTTACTAGCACTCAAATTACTCGCAAAATTATTTGTTTCAAGTGATAATATGACAAAATATAAATTCTAGGAAATCGTTTACGGTAGAATTGTGGAACCAGATTTTCCTCAAAACATTTCATTCATTCCAGTATTCGGGTTATTCTCCATCTACATTGATTTCTTGGATGTTGTTAGGACAAGTCTAAATGGATAAAAAAAATACTAGGGTTCTAAAAATAATAACATACGATGGTTTTGAAAATTTTTGTGAGCTGCCCTGAAAATTTTGCACTTACTCCTTGAAAAAATCCGAACGTTCGGAGATACAAAAAACTTCATGTGGGTTTGTATTTCGTTTTCGTGAGTCCATTGGTATAATTTATAATATTAACACTTTAAGTGGTTATTTATATTAACACATTTGCGAGAATATTTAATAGTTCATTATTAATAGGAGCAAGGATGAAATAAGTTTTGGATCTAACACGAAATGATTCACTCTTTCCGATGTTCTTGATGGGTTGCTTAATCAAATTTTGGGAATTTTCTTGGCGTTTTTGAATTTATGGAAGGTAACCGGAGCCGGAAGTGGTAGTTCCAAGCACCCGCATCAATATTCTGTTCCACTCATTTCTCATAGTGGAGACTTAATAGTAGCGCTTAATTGATCGTTCTTATATGTAGTTACTTTAAACGAATCCATTATAATCCATGCATGTTGAAACAACAGGAAGTAAAAAAATACGACAGATTTTTTTTTTTGTAAAATGAAAATCGTGAAATCATACTCGCTCTTTTCTCGCTACCTCAGATTTTTCCATAGAATAATAAAAAAAATAATAATAATTGTAAAAATCTGTCCTTCGCATAGTATTTTCTTATTGAAAGTCAAACCACAACACATGTATTCTATTTCATAATTTTAAAAAATTTATTCTCTCTCAAGAAACAATAACAATATATTTTCTAAAATATCACTGTTATTTTCTATGCAGTTGGAACCGGCTAAAAAATCATTTTCAGCGCCTCCCACTTTTTTGAGATAATCCATCGAATTTTTCATGTACACAAACCGTTTTTGGATCTATAGACAGAATGCGAAGGAAAAAAATCAGAAGAAAAAAAAAAGAAAAGAGGGTGGAGAATGTTAGTTTTTGTTCGTAAAGTACACTAGTCTAAATTTAGTAATACTACTATATCTGGTAAGTTAGCTGTAGTAATAGCGTGTAGCTTCTTACTACAGTAATATGAAACATTTTCGAAATCTCAAATTACAATTTACATTTTTTATTTACGAAATTTACATTTACATTTTTCATTTTTTTTTTCTGGAGAAAATACGAAAAAGAATTAGTCACCGATTATAAACTTTGTACTAGTATTTTCTCACGAAGCCCGTGTATCGGTTCCCATTCCACATTCGAGGATTCTATAATAATCCTGAGTGCATATGTAATGTATTTTAAGTGGGTTGAAGGGAAACTTAAGAGATGAACTCATTCTTTCCGTCTTACCCTCATGAAAGAGGTAGATGAATGGGTCCAAATTATTATCATTCTGTTATTGTACTCCCAAGTTGAGGTGGATACGAGGTAGTTATAACCCTTTCTCTCGGCCAACGTTCCGGCGAGTTCACCTTCTTCAGTGCCTTACGATCGGAGGACTTTCCCTCTCATTCCCGGATACCCGTGGTAAAATCTATTGAAAGTCGTATATGGGCACTATTAACATTCTATTATTACCACTTATTATTGTTATCCAATATATCCAGACTTTTTCGTGTGAAAACTGTGGTCATTTATAATATGTGTTGTGGAAAAGTAATCGGAAATTATTCATTCACGTAGCAGTGCTTGAATAAGCAGGGCTAATTTTCTTCAAACGTCTCTTTTCAACAGTAAATCATGTCTACCGAAGAACAATGGCTTTAAAGTGTAGAACTACGGTACTTATTATTATTGATTGACTACTCGATTAAGTTTGGACAGGAGGGAGTGCGTCTGTCAGGCGAAGAGCACATACGTGTAAGCACATATACAATTTTTGAGATTATTGTGGAAGTGTTTCGATCCCTTCAAGAAAAATTTAAATCCATCACGAATAGACATAAGTAAATCCTACAAACGCTTCATCACACTATACAAAGCAGAAAAATTATTATTTATGTAATTTGAGAACTAAAAAATAGTTTTTAATTGATTTTCTTGAGCTGTTGCCAAGATTGGTATTGATCGTCTTTAGTAAACAACGTCTTCATCGTCTTTATTTAAAAAAAAATATTTAACAACTATTCCGCCGTGGAAAAAACGCAATCTCATTGTAAAATTTGCTATATTTAATTCAATTCCGCTTTTTTTTGAAAAAATATTGAAGAAAAAAACGTTCTAAGACACGTTGAACGATATTTTATGTTCAATAGAGCGATTAGCGTTAAGACATGTTATGGGGAGTGAAATTATAACTTATCGTTTGAGGACTCAATGGACTTATATTAATATTATTTTCAATCAAATAATTTGAGCTGTACAGGACGTTATTTACGAGAAATTGCAATATTATATACAATCTACAGGATGAATCTCATTTATGTATTATCCTAGTCTTGTAGCTGAATAGGAAACATTTAAGAAATACAGTCACAATGTACTTGTAGAAAAAATTCCCTTAACCCTGATTACGTTATTTTATTAATGACCGTGGGAAATTTTTGAAACTCTATTTAATAATATCTGTTCTCGCCTAGAGTGGTTGAACCTTTTAATAGCACAATATAAATTAATTCCAGTGAAAAAACGAGCAATATTTTATTTAGTGTTAATTTTTTGATTACATTAGATCTTCGGTTCAGTCAGCGGTGATATCATCGCAGACTTTTGACCTACATGCCAAAGATCACATAAATATTCGGGATATCTCTGAGGTGCAATCTTCATAGTAGTTATGTCGGCGCTTTATTAATGAGAAGGCCGGATGAATTTGTTGATGACGTGTTTGATTTTAGGATAACTGGAGCAAGAATAATTATTTTTTATTTGGAGCATTTATTGGTAATAAGTACTCAATTTCGTTAAAATTGTAATAGAAGAATTTATACAATCTATACTATACATACATTTGATTTGAACCCTTTAATTTATATGATTTCACTTTCCTCTTTTTATTAGCACATATTTCGATCAATTTTTTCTTCTTGTGGCAGCTGGGATTCCAGAAGAACCTATTACTTTTTCAATTAGGAGATAAATGAACTCAAGGGTATCTATGTGAAAAGCTTAATAGTACATATAATTTTTCCAGTAAGTGTCAAACTTTTATTTTTTAGATTTGATAGGAGATAGAACTGCGAGACCTTCCACAAATGTTAATATCTCGCGAAAACTACAGTTCTTTTTTAAAAATTCTATTCTTCACTGTACTTATGACTCAGCGGCTCGTTACAGTTATTCATTAGAGAGCTTCTAAATGATTCTATCCGAGGTTTTGAGGATTTCTAAATGTTTCTAGTTTCTCTCCAGTTGATCCGTTCACCTACATGCTTCAAGCGTTCCTAATAGTCTCATATTTTATCAGTTTTTTTTATTTCAGAATTTCACATACATGGGTTCCCTTCAGGCATTCTGCTTAGTGATACTATCGCTGACTGCAATAGTGTACTCTCAGGAGGATGATCGCTTCAAAGAAGTCAAAAGTATCAATCCTATTATTAGGTGAGCTCATACAAGGCTTCCTACGCTATTTATTTATTTATATATTTATTTATTTATAGTAATTTTCGCATTTAACTTCCGCAGTCAGAAAATTTCACGCTCGACCAAGTTCGAATAATTTTTCTCTAGAGCAGGTGATGAATGATGACGGTTAATGAGAAGGTTGCTTACGTAAAATTCCGTCAACTCAACATATATACGAAATGTAGACGCTCTGTATCCGCCCACGTGATCTTTTTGATTTTTTTAGAAAGAAAAAGGGAGAAAAAAGGAAAAAAAAGAAGAAAAAAAAAAGAAAATGAAACCTCCTAAAGTAAGGTTTATGAAAAGAAATATTCTTCTATTCTTGGAATCATCAAAAACACCTGCAGATATATATTTGGTAGAAAAAAAGGATTCTATCTGACTCTCCATTTTCTCTATTTCCTGATGAATTCTAAGTGATAGTGGTAAATACTGTTTACAGGTATTGGGCGCAGACGAGGCTACGGAAAAAACTCCCGATGCTTGAAGCTTTGGCATCAAAAAAGTGAGTTGTTCAGTAATTTACTGGATTTAAGGAGAATATTCCCTAGAAAGTCTGAAAGTGATCAAATAATCTATCCAGAAACCAACAGATCCCGCATACAAACCTTTTTAGGTGAAGCAAGTAATCATGCTATATAATAATGGGCATATATTGACGTATAATCTTTTCTGGAATTCCAATATATGTAATTAAATTCGAATAATTATATATAATGGAATTCCAGGAAGAATTTAGACGGTTTCAACGATGTCATATTGGTACGCCAACGCCATGACAGCGACGATGGGGTGTGGGACGGGTCCCAGGGGGTCAAATTTAATGAAATTTAGCGAATACGCCGCGGTACAGTAGTATTGCGCAAAAACTGCAACTGAATTTTTAAAGAAGTAAACAAACGTTTGTTTACTGTTATTGCTTGTTTACTTGAAGTGCGTGAGAGCTGCTGTGTTGCATTTCACCCGTTTATACTCCACCGCATGTCTATTCCCCTGCACGTTTGCCTCATCCGGTTGGTAACATCCTTTCTTCAGGAATTGGAAACATGAATGCAAACAGTTTCTCGGATAGTAGCTGACAGTTTACATGATCTGACGTGGAACCCTAAGTACGTATGATGATATTCATGTCATTTTATGTTAGCACATTGATCTGCGCTAATTGTTGTGAGGAAAAAATGGAAAAACTCAAGGATCGGATTATTTTTCCAAACTGTTACGATAAAAAAAAATACATGTAGGTATAGCTTCGAGTTTGTATTCTCTCCAAATGTAGCACTGACGCTTTCAGGAAGAGAACCATGAAATCATCACTTCAATTCAACATCATTTCATGAACGCTAAATTTTTTTAAAATAAAATGATAAAAGAGGTGTCGTTAGTAGAATACAAATTTAATTTTACAGAAAATGGCGCTACATTTAATTTCTATTGATTAGTCAAGGGTAACATACCACGAATCGGAAGTGGTGAGGAAATCCCTGGGAAAAGCTGGAGATGAGATTGTAGATTGCGGATCAGGGTTGGTTCCGCTCATCTCTCCCTGATCGACGTAAGAAACAGCGTGGGAACCGCTTTGGTTCCTACGACACACGCTAGAACGCACTTCTGTCCACATGTTCCGGTCCCCTTAGCACTCTGTTCATTGGTTTCACTTGAGTAAGCTGGTGAGAAGACATTAGTGATCTTAGGACCGATAGCATTTGGATGCGGCACGTGCACATGGGTGGCACGTTTCAACTGAATTCGTCCTGAAAAATCACGTCTTCAACGCTGTTTTTTTACGACGACTAGGGAGAGATGAGCGAAACTGCTCCGGATCTTGAAATCTACAACCCTAACTCTAGATTTTCCTTTTTTCCTGATTCCTTCACTACATCAGATTCGTGATGCGCTGGCTTTAAGGCGGAGGCGAAGCGTGCACCACAAGAAGTCTGAAGTTCGGCGTTAGCAGGAAGTTCAGACTGGCTAAAAAAGATTAAAATAGCCGAAAAATTTTGGATAAAACTATGATGCCGTCGTATATTGCGCGAACTATAAAAATAACTGTTGCATTCAAAATGAACAGCATAAATTCTCAATAATTTCACGATTCAGCGGTGATTGTTACTAGAACGAAACGAAAATTTAAAAAAAATTATGCGGCAAGAGTGATACGGAAATGATATGAAGAAGTAGATCGAAAGTTTAAAAAAAAATTACTGAGTGAATTTTTAGCTACGATACTTGAGCTATTCCCACCTTTCAAATTGTTCCTCATAGATAATAACAATAGAACAAATAGAACGTCAAAAAAACGTCAAAGAATTCTTTTCACTTTTCGAGGAAAAAAAGAATAAGGAAATGACTGTGTAGTCATCAATAAGAAACTGTGTGGTATTTCATTTTATTATGATTGAAACGATTCTTTGGTTACAGAACCTCAAACTAGTTCCCTCCCATCATCTACAAAGTACTCATCAAAGAAGTGGAATCTTTTTTTTTTTTCTAAATGCATAAATGTCACACATCAAACGAGTCACAATGTGTTGTTTTCGTTTCAGGAAGGAATCAGACTCACAAAAGTACCGTAACTGCTATTTTTCACCGGTACAATGTCAGTTACCCGTTCTAATCAATATCGATCCATTGGCAAGTGCAATAAAGCCGGACCTACAACAGGACATTTACACACGTTTTAGACGATATCGAAAATAGACATTCGAACGAGTAATCGAACACTCGAACGAGTAATGGAATCATGTGATCTGCATAAATTGTTTAAATCGCGGTCAGGCAAACACAGCACGTCATATTCGATTATGTGTGTTTGTGTGTGTGTGCCATCATTATTTCCAACAACAACAACAATAACAACAAATGTCGTTTAGTTTTGCTTATCGACTAATTTTTTCCTTCTGAATTGTCATAGGTTACTGCTTAGCGTTGCTTACTTGTTCAATCTTATGTCGGTATTCTTGTGGAACTGAATAAATCTAATGTGAGTTAGTTTTATTACGTCATTTCAACAAATTATTATAAATCTCATTATTTTTTCTCTTCCGAACCTCTTTCTTAATACGGCAGTTATTGATCGTTCCCCGTATTTTACATTTTGACTAGTACATACATAGAAACTTGCTGATATATCCAGAAATTTATCGTAGTACAGTTTTAATGTATTCTAGAAGATTTTACTATAATAATAACTTAGTAATAACTGTTTTCACCGCGTTTAAGGTTGAAATAGATGCAGATTTAAGTGAAAATTTGAAGTGTTTGATTGGACCGAGGCAAATCCTGAACGAACGTCCTCTTTTTCCACGATTTAGATTAAAAGGATGAAAACAAGCTTGAGCAGATGTGCGAATAATTTCACTAGATTATTTTGAATATTTTCAAAAGAAAAAGTCCTGGAATTATGTCTTGATCGCTTGGTAAAACATCCTGATTATCACTGGATTTTTGCACTAAAACCATAGTATTGGAACCGAATACAGAACTGAATAGTTTATTTTTTTAATTTTTTTATTTGGTATTTTTTAATCCGCGTACGATTTCTCGTTTAGGCTTCCAGAGTTCACAGCATGGACAATGCGAAAAAGGAGGAGCAGACGAAAAAACAACTATGTAGAGCAATTGTTCAACATCGAGTCATCAGAATTGTTTTATTTTGCAAAGAATCGAGAATCCACAGAAGTATTATGTGGAATTTAAAAAAAAAAGAACAAATAGAAAGTACAGTAGTGAAATGATGATTATTTGGAGTGGCAACGGGAAAATCAGTTATGATTATTGGCGATTTCGTTTCAAATGAATCCTGAAATTACAGGAAGTAAGATTTTCAAGAGTTTGAGGTAGGAGCTATTACAGAGGATCTATTTTTAACTAAAACTGTAAAATACTGTAGCTATGTAGTATGAACAGGAAATTACTCATTTGGATACAGAAAGTTTCTGAGTGGATGTGACAAGTGAGTGGAAAGTGTAAAGATAAAACTTGTGCCCCTACTCGAATCTCCGCATTTAAATCCACTAAACCTCCTTACACATTAAGTACGGTAAGCATGAGTGATGTGATACAGTAACGGTGTTGATTCGTGAAGAAATAGAATTAGGATTCCTCACAAATTCATTGAACAACAGTTTGTTTTCTGAGTTACGTTAATTTTAAAAGAAATCATAGCGATAGCATTAAAATATCTCAATAGCTTTTTGGGTACTGTAGTGGAAAAATGTGATCACACAACATTTTGGATATTTTTAATCGATTTTTGTTCGTTTGTTTTTTTTTTTTGTTTTTTTAAAACGGCTACAAACGATTATGAGGTTGCAGGTAACACGTGTAACTTTACATGGGTTCGTCACACATTATCCACAATTTATCATTGTCCAGAAGAAGCTGGTGATTTTTTTTTTACTTATATTTTCAGTTATGTCATTGCTTTGCTATGCTGCTATGCGATATAATTTCTCCCGCAGTTCCATATACGATTGGTCTGGTTAGGTGCGACGTGTTCGCCGCTAATTTAGCTAGCAGCGATAAAAAGTGGATCGAAAACCGGCTGATGTCGCAAATTTTTCCGCCAACGCACGCTAACGTTGCGCAACTCGTTCCGCGTATGATTCCGACGAAAATCGATAACGATCACAATGCCGCATCGCGATATCGCGCGTATTATCGTTGATTAAACGTAGCTCAGTTACGTTACGATTAATTAATCCAATTGATTATGATTGATATTTGTGAAACATGACGACCATTAACTTCATCGTTCGTTCTACACGATCACTCTTCTTTTTGTCAACAAAACGATCAGACAGACACACAGTAAACAACAACAGGTATTATTTACATATGCAAATAAAATCACAATCGATGCATACAACAATGTGGCAAGAGGATTTCTAATTACTAAGCGAAAAGAAAAATAGAGGCAATATGGGCGTGATTCGTTTTTGAAGTAAAAAAAAATGCAAAGGCAAGGTTGATAGCACCCGTAAAACGGCAAGATTTACGAAGTCGAGTGTGCGTGTAGTGCTTTTCAAACAGCGGTCCCGTCATCACATAAAATACTCTATAGTAATACTTAAAGTAGTAAATCGGGAAGAAAAAAAGGCAGGAGACAAAAAAAAAGAAACCAAAAAAAAGGTTAAACGTAAAAAAAAAACGAATCGTTGCCTAATGAGTGTAAGTGAAATGTCGGCGAACAAAAATCATCCTTGAAAATGCACAGATCAATCGATAAGAGAACATCCCATATAGATACGTGTACAAGTTATATAAATGAAGTTTTCTGATTTCGTATATCCCTGTTGCATACGGTACTTATACTACCATATGCATTTTTTTAGAAAAAAAAATCTAGTAAAATATGATTGAAAATTATTGTATGTTACGAGATTCACAAATTGGTGTTAAAATCAAAGCAGATAATAATACAGCACAGAAAAGCAATAGAAACAGAGGTGATTATGACAATTCCTTGATTCATTCAGGTAAATATTTCATGTGTACCTACAAGTAGTGTTTAATGATGTCAACGTGCGCAGGTTGTCTGGATTGATGACGAAAGCATTTCAGCCAGAAGCGATGAGCCCACTACACCACCGACACGTCGTGCGATCAGGAAATTTTGGCAGGATTGAGCCAATGATCTGAAATATTTCCAAATTACAGTTAAGAAAGCAATTCAGAGTTTTTATGGGATAATTCAGGAGTCTTGGTATTGGTTCCAAGTGAAAAGGAATACTCACTGATACTCATTTCTATCCTCACTCATTCTAATAGTTCTAAATATTATCTAAAGCAACTAGTCAGGAAAGATAGGAGAACATGTATAAATCTAAACCTAATCCAGAGAAAAACCTTTGATAACCCTGCTATCGGTTTCCTACAGTACTATCGCAAAAAACTCTGTGGAAGACGAATTAACGCACTCTCATGTTTTTAACCTCATGTCCACATCTAGTTAGGAGTCTAAAATCTTCCTCACACTCCACCCATTGAAACTATCTACTCTAGAGAAAATTTTCACATCTTTGTTCGAATCTCAGCAATGCAGCGTGGCAAAACCGGCTTAATTGCCTATTTTAGCGGCGGCTCGAAAGGGAAAAATGCCGGTTTTTCTCAAATAAACCTCAGATCCTCGCCATTCGAGGGCGAAATCTGAAACTGTACGATCTCCTAGTGTAAAACCAGTTTGGTGTTCAATGGCAATGGAAAGGATGAAACTAGCACCACACCTTATTCGTAGAAAGGCAGCAAATTGTGGTAACAGAGCAACATCGGATCCTCGATACTCTCCCCAACATCTAATTAGCGAATCCCTAGCAGCACGGATTAGTGCACGATTCTCCACACGACTTTCACCTTTAAAAAATGTTTCCTTAGGTTATCCTTGAGTTTTTCGGCAATAATACGAAAACGTACCGTCCTCATGGAACAACGCTAGGTATCGAAATGCTGCTAAATCCACTCGCGTGAATCCACGACTTGCTAATAGATGTACAATATCAGTCCATAGAGTCAACAGGGAACAGTCGCCCATCACAGCCGCCAGTCCTGATGGGACCCTGAAAAAGTTTTATTTGAGGCAGGAATTTGGGGATTTTTTTTTCGATGTTCACTCCTCCTCAAAAATAGGCAGAGTCCGAGACGTACTTTGTTATGACCGTATATATTGAAAAAATAAATTTTTACACAAATCTACGAGTCACGAGGCAAGAAGCGCTCAGAGGCATGAGTTCAACTGATGAAGCAGTTCTTTATACTGTTGCTTTAATGAAACGAAAAAAAATAGTAATAAAATTACAATTATTCCCTCTCGAACAACTAATTTACTTAGTAATTGGCTTATTTTGACCACCCTGTAGATCAACAGAAATCGATGCACTCAATACTCAGGCTACCGACTGCGACCGAAAAAATGATCAATGGAAGTGAGAGAATCAAACTAAGGGATCTCCACCACTTATTGATTAACTTTCCTGAGAAATTTGAGAGAAGAAAAAAAATTCCGGAAGACAATAAATAAAATCACTTACTCAATTCCGTTATTCATTTTTATACTGGCCGGAATCGCACCGATAACGGCAGCATAGGTGAAATCCGATATATGAACGGAAGCCCAACTTGCATGTAAAAGTTGCATTTGATCGGCCATCTAAAGATGGATTAAAATCACTAGAAAAATCAATAACTATTGTTTATATTCTCAAAGAAAAAAAATTACCTCTAGTTCACGAAAATATGGTGCCGCTTTCGCCCATGCTACTAATTGTCCGAGATTGTCCTCAACAGCTGAGACACAAAATGAAAATGGTTCCCATCTTGGCCATTTATGCAGTAAACAGTACAACCTTAAATAAGCAATTACAAAAACAGTAAACAGAGCAAACTATAGTGAAGCTAATTTGTAACCATTTTATGGAAAAATTTTATTGAAATTTGAAAGAAAACGTCTATTTTAAAGAAAATAAACGTCGAAAAATGAATAGCAAATCAATCCAGGGGTTGAGCGATCATCTCTTAATGAGCAATGTCCAAGGAGAGATCAAAAGATCACGAGGCAAACGAGCGAGTTAATCCTTTCCCTCATATAATTAAGGATTATAGGATTTTTGTCCTCTAATTAACTTACACTTTTGTTCGTTCAACAAAATTTTTAGGTCCCATTGAATATAATTTCTATAATTCTCGAAAAAAAATTGAGCTGAATAAGGTTAGGAGTTTCAGTATTTTTTCTCTTAAGAACTTATGCATTGATTTGATCCTGCAGACACCCATCTTACTCCTTTTTTGAATATTTATGCAAAAAAAAAACCTCTTTTGTTTCCCGTGTATCCAGAAAAATGCAGTTTTTCAAGATATGCACAATATTCAGCAATTAGGCTATGTATGAGTGATATTTTCATGTTTACACGTTTAATTTCAATTTTAAATTTGAATGTGACCTTTTTTAATCATGTGAAGATTATCTCAATCATTAAAATCAGAATTAGATTACTTGAAAAATTAGATAACCAAATTAGTAGAAAAAACTCTCGAGGTAACAGACAATCCGGATCGATCATAGATAATAAATAAATTCATCATCAGAAAATATTTCATGACACTGTTTCAGGATATTAGAAAAATACTCTGTTAATATTCGTATAATTCTCCTTTTTATTGTTCATAAAACCATAGTTGTGCGGAAAATTGTAATCAAATTTGTTCAAGTAAGTGAATTTTTTTCTTCTCACATCTACTTTGAACTATCTCGTTGCCATTTTATCGTAACGTAAGTTTTTCGTCTTTAAAAAGAAATCACGATTTTTCTAGAGAGGTTTCGCGTTTTTCGATAACGTAATGACCTTGAATCGTCCGGCAACGAATCATGCATGATGGAAAGTGTTGACGATGAACGTTCAAATTCGTTGCCCACGTGCTTTTCCGACGGTGTTGAGCAAACAGGTAGAATACGGTTATCACGAAATCCACCTGAAAAATCAGCAATCCTTAGAATTCACGTATTCCCTATCATTCACAACATCAAAGCATAGTTGATCACAAAAAAAAAATTCGTATAAAATTCGGATATCAACGATTAGAGCGGAAGATCTGTGTACGCATCTCTTCCAGATAAAGATCTATTACTAACGTAAAATGATTGAGATGCCGCCACACGATTATTGATCACTATTGATTGTGAACGTTTGAGATAGTTGGCTGTTTGAAATACTAGATTCTGTTAACCATCTAAATACCAACTCAAACAATCGCAACCGTTTTGATCAGTTGACATTAGTTTTTTTTTTCAATTTTTTAAAATATATTCCCTACACCTTAGTCATGAATTGAATGGAAGGAACTGCTTGCAATAACTCGAAACATTTCATCAAATTGAAAATCAATCCAGCTCTCTAACTTTTATTTTCTACGTTTTCGATTAAGGAAACATCGGTGATGTCCTTAGTTCTAGTCTCTAGGAACTGGATGGTAAGCAGTCAAAAAGTTGTCCAGAATATGTTCCATCGGCTACGTTATATGTTACTACTTGAAAACATCACACTAAAAACATGACTTTCATGGGACTTTCGTCGTTTTTTTTTTTTAGAAACAATTAGTGCTACCAATTACTTATTAGTTAGTACTAGCAGAAATACCAACAGCACAAAACTAATGTGTTCTGAAAGTCAACAACTGTGTGTGGACGAACATTTCCAGATGAAGAAGTTAACATTATCGTCACAAAGTAAGTAGAGGAAAAAACAGTAAGTGCAAATGACCTTGTGGTGTCATCTGTCGTCTCTTCGTATTTTTTTTTTAACGTACCGTCGTCAATCGGATGACCGTGATACGGTAGCCGTTGTTGAAATTCTGTTGTCGTGGTTGGTTCAAATGGTTCAGGTTTGATACGGTAGTTTGGAAAGTCGATAGAACAACCAAGTAGACCGGCAAGTCCTTCGTTTTCATGCGTTATCGGTGGTGGTCTATGTGCTGATGCTGGAGGTACTGTAATTGAAATAGATTCGATTAAGCTATCGAACATACTTATTTCTCTTAGTTTCATTTTTTCTAATACAATTTTATGTGAAATAAAAGGAAACAATCGTTTTTCTGCCCTCTATCAATTTAAATTGTGGACAAAAACAATAAGTAATGGAATAGCTACATACGTAAAAGGGATGTCTGATTTTATGGATTTTAAAGAAGTGATACCGATTATTGACGTATAAAAAATATAAGCGTGCAGCAAAAATAATAAATTTACCATATATAAGTGAAACGTCCGCCCATGAGTCATCGCTATTAGCCGACAACTCACCATGATGCACTGGAGTACTGCTTGACAATGTCAAACATTGCAACACGGAGTCATATTCGGATTTCACCTTCGATTTGTCGTCCGAATATGTCATCACTATTGGTTCAGTGCTGAAAGGAAAAAAAATATTCGCTCAAATTTTATCGAATAATAGGTGCGGTGAAAAGTTTTTTTTTTTTCAATTTTTATTTTATAAACCAAAGGTGCAGATGGGTGTCAAGTGATTTGTTTTCGCTAAAATCTCAATCTATCCCTTGAAAAGCGTATGCTATCCCATGAAACTTTAAAAAAATACACCTTACCTACTGGTAACGGTTTGTTCCATACCAGCAAGATCCACAATACTCGTATCTTTCAACGTATTTCGTTGCATTCGTTGAGCTCGATCTCTCTTATAGTACGAACCAAATTTGTTCCTTCCGCCTCTCATACGATCTTCTCTAACAGCTGAAATTTTTCAGAGATTTCCATGAGAAAATTTAACGTATTCGATAAAATCCAGGAGAAAAAAAGTGACACTTGCGAGTAAATCGCAACTATTGTTTCTTTACATTAACTCTTAGTCCGATGTGATAGGTGTTCCTTGAGCAGAAAACTGTGGAGAGTTTTGTATATAAACTCGTTTACATGTAAATAAAATTATACACTTAAATTTGGCCAAAACTGTAACTAACGAAACCATTTAGCCATTTGTAGGTTAGTTAGTACATCAAACAAACCGGGTTTTTTCGTATCGTATCATTTTTTAGTAAATGATTAGTGTCCATAAAATGCTCAATTTGTTCATTTCATTGTGGAAAATAATATTTCATAAAGATTCACTGATTGGTTCTCAGAAAATTTCCATGAATTACATTTTTTTTTGTAATTTAATTCATAGATAATTTGTAAAGTAGTGAGATACTACGTTCTTTAGCATAGTATTTCCGACAAAATACGAGACGCAATAATATTTCTTCACGGCATAATCGAAAAAAATGTGTTTCGAAAATGAAAATTTGCTGCAAATACTAAAGTAGGATTTAAATGGACTTCCTTTATTTACTTCGGTTTAAAAATAGAAAAAAAGACAACGAACTAAAAAAAAGACATCGAAATTTTTATTTTAACTTTTGGACACCGTTCTTTAGTTAAAGATATTATTTCAGAAACGCGTGTACGACAGTGATAAATTTATAAATAGTTATCAAATACTCATTTAAATAAACATTGAAAATGTATATTTTTTAACAAAAACTTCTTCTACATATCACTCACATTTTTATATGTGCTTGTTAGTTGTCTATGTTGAAGATTTCCCTAATTGATTTTAAAAATTGACGATAATTAATGATAATTTTTAGAATTTTTAATTTTTTAAAATGTGTTAACTTCAAATTAAGGCCTCGTCAGACGCTTTATTCTCATCTTCGCAAAATCCCAAAATTATCAAAACTTTCCGACCGACCTCTACTGTTTTCTCTTCTTATTAATAGAATGTGATATAATATGATAATGTAGCGGATAATGATGTAAGAAATGTTATTGTAAAAACAAGGATTGCATAAATTTTGCATTGAATTTGCATGAAGGTGAACGCATAGATGTGTGGTGATGTAACAGAAGCAAATTTATTGCATGTGCTATATTTCTAATTAATAATTTAATTTTGTGTGTAACCTGCTTAAAAGTACTGTACTTCTATCTCAACCACATCAATAACCATGACTTTTTTCACGGTTAGATGAAGTTGTATGTATCGGACCTAACTCTTAGGGAACTCAATAAAAACCGCATCCGGGTCCGCTCCCAAAACCTCTTTTCAAAATTTTAGTAATTAAATTAAGAGTAAAAGAAATTCTATCCGATCCACTTTAATTTCCAGAGTAAATTACTTTGTAAATATTATTCACATTATTCTTTTTTGTAAAACGTGTACATATTCCACTGTTCGATATTTCTTATACCTATTCAGATATCTGAATGAGCTAAAAGACTTAAAAAATAGCCCCTCGGTTAAAACTTCCAAAGCTCATTCCTCCTGAAAATACGAGCTTTCCGAGAAGAGCACCTCAAACTCCGTACAACTGGATGTTATTGCATCAGAAATATATCTGTTTTCATGGATTTATGTTTGCGTAAATGTGTAATTCTCAGGAAAAAAAGGCAGAATTTTTTTCCCTTTTTGCAGAATTACACACTAAAACAAACAGAACAATCGTCTAGGTGATCCGTACGTTCTGTTTCGGCACGGCAGAGCCTGGATCACAGATACGATCAGGTGGAGATTCCTTATCTATGCGTGCGCTTCACTTGATCACTCCAACCCGCCACTTATACCCTTCCTCTCTTTTCTACACTCCATCAATCGATGCCCCTACCATCGGCACCCCCCCCCCCCCCCCCTACGAATAACCGGTTTTTGTCTCAAAAGCTCCACCGATGCCGATGCAATGAAAAACGTTGTGTGTGGCGAAATTACGTGAATTCTGGATGCGCGATGTGCGTGTTGGTGTGCGATTGAATTTCTCGGAAATTTCCTTCAAAAAGAACCGGATTTTTTCGTTCACTGGCAACGCTAAAAACAGATGTGCCGTCATCATCGTCACCGATATGAGCGAAAAGGCATTGAGGTGCAGCCGAAGAGGAGGGGGGAAGGGGGGGGGGGGACACAGATCTACCGTCGTTCAATTGAGTGACGGACGTCAAAGGACAAATGCAGCCGCTTGAGCGCCGTAAAATGCCTTTGTTGAAGTGAGATTATGGACGCGTGGGTGTGATTGAGAGAAGGGAAAGACTAACAGGAAAAACTAGTGCATAGTTCTTGTTGTAACAAAAAGTGTAAGAAAAATTCCTATTCTATCCATAACAATGGGTATCCAGAAAGATTAAGGAGATTTTCCTCCCGTAAACAAACATGAAAAACGTAAAGATAATGCCATAGAAACGTTCAGGATAAGCAATAGATCCTGATAATTCTAAATCTAAGAAACAATGGACGCAAAAGTAGTGACGATTTTAGATTTCATTCCTGATTATCTGGAACCCCTCCGAAAAAAGCTGAATTTATCCCAGGACCTCCACCAGAACTACCGTAGTATCCATAGCCGCTGAAACATCAGCTCAGCTCGGAACAACACTGTATAGTATCGAAAAGTTTTCTTCTGGACTAGCCATTCCCAGTTAACAGGTAATCTGATGAGAGATTGTAAGAAAAAATATTTTTTCGCATTAATCCCTTTTATAAATGGAGTATCCATGAGCTTATTGCTTTGAGTTATGATTTCACTTGTGTACCTGGCGTAAATTATGGATTCATTTGTGGAGAGATTTATTACAGCTAAAAAAGGAACACTACAATGATTCTCTGTATTCATAACGGTAGTCGCAGGATCCCACGTCAATTGATAGGTATTTCTGTATGTGTG
Organism: Necator americanus; assembly: GCF_031761385.1. Lineage (NCBI taxonomy): Eukaryota > Metazoa > Nematoda > Chromadorea > Rhabditida > Ancylostomatidae > Necator > Necator americanus. The sequence goes on from NC_087376.1 coordinate 2,865,806, forward strand.
TGCACATGGATAACCTCGGGTCACCGAGCGGATCGGGAAAATTATGATGAGTCCTATACAAAGAGGTAGTGAGAGACTGTATGGTTAGCTGAGACAGAGCAGACGTCTGGCGGAATTTATGTGAGGGTCACATTTCGCGGTAGAGGATTGTCGGCTCACTTGAATAAGGATTAAAAGAATTACACACAAGTCTAACCACCCACTAATAACACGGTCATTTCTTCCGCAAAAGAGTTTTCAGGACAATAATACGGAAATTAGCCTCTACCGGAACTCCTTTGGGATCAGAAATACTGCTCAACCCTGGGAAGATTCCAATTTCAGTTCCTATTCTATTTTTCTTTCGGATTTCTGAAGTCTCACGCTAGTATACCTCATTTTCCAGCACTCTTAGTTCATTAAACTACTCGGATATGATTTCTGGATACTTGTACAGTGCTTAGCTCGTTTGATACAATGACAGAAATCAGATATTCCACAAGAATGTAACTTGAATTTTGCGGTCTGCGGTCGATGATTACGGATATCCACAGTATTTCGGGAGGAGATTTTCAAACTAGAGCTCTCATACAGCTTAAATTTTCTTCATACATAAAAAATTTTTAAAATTAAGCACCAGTTAGAATATTTTTTCTTACTAGGAAAAACTGAGGAGCAATGAATCGAATTTTTGAGTAACAAAATGATCTATGGAATTGAGAAATGAATAAGGATCATATCCTCACTGGATCATTACCTGCAGTAAGAGAAATATCCGTGTAAATAGCAGCAAATGAAAATATTTCTAAGCGCTTCATCCAGAGAATTCAATAGTACAAATTCTATAGAAACTAGTAAAATCAGGATCCTCTACCTTCTATTTTCATTCCTTGTTGAAGACATTTCGCAAAACGGCATCGTGGACAACGCTTACGACCAGCCTTGTCAACCGGGCAATTTGAAGATGCTGCACATTGATAACTCTGTAAAAAGAGAAAAAAAAACTACGTAGTAAATACTTACTACTTTTTTAAAATTTAACTCTTCCGAAGAAAAAAAAACTAATGTGAACAAACCTTTTTGTTTTGAACAGTCCGCTTGAAGAATCCCTGAAAAAAAGATCGTGTTTAAATAGAAATCCCAGATTTAGTTAATACAAAATACAAATCTTACTTACTTTACAACTTTCGCAGGTAAGTAGCCCATAATGATATCCGGAGACACGATCACCACAAACTGGGCACTGTTCCTCAAGTCTTGGCCTTGTTGATACCTCACTCCCTACCATATTCCTCTATTTCTATGTGCTTTTACGATTTCTAATCACAACACACGCTCTAACTAGGGGATCACACACACACCTGCAAGATTTAATGAATAAAAACAATAAACAACACATAGTATAAACAGAAAGAAGAAAATCGATACATCAATGCCAATGCTATTGAGGGGAGCGCTTGAAACTGAAATTAACTAATTATAGGACGATTTTTAGAAAAAACTAAGATTTTTTAGAGATGAAACGTGACTAATAAAATAATTGAAATCCTGTAGTGGAAAAAGGCGGGCAAAACACTTTAATGTTCAGATAAAAGTGGTTCAAATGTTGAGTGTAATAAATCTGTGCAGCGAAAAAACTTTGGCGAGAGAAGAAAGAACAGCAAAGGTGGCTATATAGGTTTTAACAAGTTTTTAACAAGTTTTCGAATTGGAATTGGGAAAAACGTGCATCGATAAAGCTACTGTAAATAAAACATTTATAGAAAAAAATTTGAAAAAAAAAGATCGTACAGAATTATACAGAAGACGCGACCTTGGAAGAATTTGTTCATTCATTTTACGTTCACATACAAGAAATTATGTTAATTTCCGGGGGGAAAAAGCGTCAGAATCCTGAAGAATTCAATTTTCTATTGTGGATGGCGGTCGAATGTTGCAGCTCAAGTTGCTAGACGTGGTTGCCAGTGTCGGTGAAGCGTGGAACTAGTGTCGAGTTCGGGCGGCTGCTAATAGGTAGGGCGGCTAAACCGGGTGCGACGTCGGTGGCGGCGGCGATGGCGGGCGACGCTGGTGGCCGCACTTCTTCCAATCCTCCCCCCCCCCCCCCCTGCGCGACGAAACCCTACCCCCCGAACATTCCTGGGGTTTTTTCTTGTGCACAAAACTCTCCCAACCACTACTCAGCACTACCCTCAAGTAATATCAAAACTAGTAAGAAAAACAGTACCATTCATTCAATCCGTAACGGAAGATCAATGACTGGAAATCCGAGGATAAAGCGCGGAGAAGACATCCGAAATAAACGTGATATCATGTATAATTGAATTTACTGTATCGATGTCCAGAAAAGACGAGAAAAAAAACTATCCGGAACAGGAAACTGAAGACGATAGAAAAAAAGGAAAAGACCGGAAGTTGTGACTAAGGAACCAGTTATTTAGGATTACAAAAATTGCAGACTCCATTTAGCTTCGACAATCAGGTAGAAAATGAAAATTTTTCGCCAACACTAGAACAGAATGAATCAAAACGATAGAAATTATTTTTTTCTCTCAAAAATGACACTAAATCATTGTCGGACTAAAGTCATAGCGAATAATTACAGTGTATTGCCATCAATACAAGTTCTACCTTTTTGAAAAAAAATCCTCAAACTCGAATTCCGGTTTTCTTAACAGATGTCTTAGAAATCTATTTAAAAAGCTTATTAAAAATAAACGATAAAGCGAGAAAAAAACGAGGATACCGTAACCGTATAATCACTTAAAATCTGCGAACTCGATCTTCTCAGTTTTTTTTCAATTTTTCAGAAGTGTTAAACGTCACTAACACTACAGAAAACTCGTTTTTAAGTGCGTCTTATTTCCGTTCTCGTTTTTTTTTTTTCTCCTCAGTCTTTGTAAATCCATGTCTCGCTCCTTGAACTATATAGGAATTATTCTCAGAGATTTTAAACTATACAGGAATTATTCTTTGAGATATTTTTAAATGATAATTTAATTTAGTATAAGAATTAGTTGTGTAAAGCAGTAAAATAGTAAAAAAAACTATGAGAATTCTCCTAAAAACAAATTCTGAGACCATTATCTGAATGGAGCTTTCATTTTGTAAAGTTTTTTTTTAGAAAAGTTTTCCTACTTATACAAACTTTGGCTTATACGCCTAATGATGGGAAAATTTTTTATTGCTAGATCTTTCACTGGACTTGAATAACGCCGTTAAAGGATTTTCTCATGGTTAGCACGTCGTAAACAACCGTAAACAGCGCAACATAACCATCCACCGACTGAATTCTACCGAATCCATGGCAGTAACAAATTCAAATGAGAAAACCACACCCCACATCGCATGTACACGAACAGTGAAATCTGGTAATTGTTAGTTGTTATGCTATTGTTCTTCCCTTCTCACTACTAGAAGCATTACGATAGCGCTCGCCAAGGATTTAGAGGAGAAAACAAGTGAAATCCGGAAAACCGACTCGAAAGAAAGTGTAGTGATCGGAAAAGTGTGTGAATATGCGCTGAATAGTGATGTGATTGAACTTGAAAACTCGTCCCAGTCAGCTCTGCTCCTCCCACTCGTTTTGAAAGCGCAATTTTATTCGTGATGAGACATTGAGGCAGGAGTGGATCAAGTAGGCAAGTTTCCGTAGTGTGAGGAGTGAGGAGTGAATGCGCGCACCCGGTCGGTCGGTCGGTCGGTCGCTCGGTCGCGCAACACAACGTCAACCAACCTCACACGTACACGACACTGGAAGAGAAGAGAGGAAATTAATGGCTTCGTCAAGTCATCATACTCAGCAAAACATATGCCACACATACATACACTCCATACAAAAAGTGCTCGTTGAAGCCGGAAAAGAAACATCGGCACAAACGAAAGCGAACAAGGAATTCGATAGAATTGGAGTTATCGAAGAGTTCGGAACAGGAATTGCTCCCTCTCTCTCTCTCTCTCTCTCGAAAGATTATGCCATCCTTCGATTCCTACACACATTTCTTTCACATCATCGTACTCACTAATACCGGAATTTTTCCACTTCCTTAACAGAGCCTTAAAAAACACCTCGGAAAATCCTAGAATATTTCCGGGGGTGAAGTAATCCTAGGTTATTTGGAAAGTTCACATAAGAATAACTAAGGAATACTGATTATTTCACGTCAATTGTAGTAGAGAAGACCGTTTGAAATGTGTTTTGCCAATCGATAATGTTATGCCAACATTATTATCTGTCCCTAACCCGCGTCTTCTGAACATGCTCTAGTGTGAAGGTTTGCCCTAACAACAAAGTCAGTTTAATAGTGGAATCAGTGTTATTCCATGAATCTGATACAATCCTCTTAGCAAGTCCTAAAAAAATGTATTAACTAGTAATTCTCCTAATAATACAAGAATCATTTATGTACCTTTTTTGAAAATAAGGATTTTTCTTGGTTCCCATTTTCGGGAAAAGTATCAAAGTTTTATGACGAAATAGGACTACTAGTACTCTAAAGTTATCACTCGGAATTTTAACACTAGAGATTAAACATATCGAAAGTTTTTTGTAGTTTCCAATTCTGGAAAATAGATGGATGAGAAAAAAAGAGCAAAAATTAATTAATACGTGCCAAAATACAGTTTCGTATAAAAACTGTTTGCTAAAACCTGTCCTCTTGTAATACATGAGTCTATTTGAAAAACCGTGTGTGTTTACAAAAATACACTGTGAAAACTATATTGTACTTTGTACAAAAAGACTGTATCGATTGGCCATTACCTGTTATGTACAATTTCGATGTGATAACTTTTATCTCTTCTGTAATAAACTATAATAACAAAAGGGAAAAAAAGTAGGAATTTATTTAAGTAAGGAGAAAAGAATGAGTAACGCACCAACGGTTCCACTATAATAAGCGTTCCACAGTAATCCGCCAAAACATTCGGGATGGCAGAACCATTTAAAGAGAACATTTGAAGAGGAAAATTCTCGAAGATTTGAAGTTAATGGATTTTTATCGAGTAAGAAGTCGGACATGGAATTACGAGTTTCTGATTTAATTATATTTGAGAGATTTATTAATTATTTTCACATCAGAAAATGGTGCAATAGTAAATATCAAAAAAACTTTTGTTTCACTATGCATTTCTTGGCGAAATTTAAAGTGCGGAATTTTCAAGGGGAAACAAAAAGTTACTATCGGCGTGATGAATAACTTTTCATTATTCACGGAAAAAATATGTGCTCTAACCTCTCAGTACATTTATATTACTTCTAGTAATGGTCCAAAAAATTGTAGTTCTCACTTTGGGACCAACGTTATCCAGGCAGCGAAAATAAGATGGTACTAGGTGTGATTAGTGGGATCCAAATAGGCCCCGAAACTTTCGCTTAAGAAAGAGAGGTGGCATTCGTGGATAGGCTCTAAGAACCTAGAACTACAATTGTGAGGACCATTTTTTTCTTATATCCAAAAAAATGGAGATCGAGGAGGTCACGCCCCAGATTAGCCGCAGTGAATAATGAATAGGTCGTCGGTAATTGGCCTATAATTATAAGAGAGTTTGAAGATATGCACGTTAAGTACGTTCTAGAAGTGGACACTTTTTTGTGAGACGGAGGAATTTTGAAAAAAATAAATCAATCAAAAAACGTAGTGCTATATCCTTACAAAAATAAAGAGAAGTTCTTTTATGGACTGTCAAAATACTGGCAGCAGCTATCCAGGAATTTCGTAACCATCCATATGACACTAATTTTTGTGTGCGGTTCCAGTGTTCCAGTAAAAACTCGAATAACCAATCAAATCAAATTCGCTGATAGCAGAAATTATGACTATCGCAAATTGTTGTAAATTAATTCGTAAAAATGACTCTATGTCTCCGTACTAAAATTTGTGTAGAATGGTTCCAGAATTATGTAAAATATGAAATTTCAGTTAGATATCTGTTCATTCTCCGACTTCCATCAATGGACCCGGTCATTACTGTATTTTATGCTAGATAAGAAGAACAGGGGAAGAAAAATGATTATGGCACCTACATTTCTTTAAGTAATCGAGGACAGACGAATAGAAGAACCAGAATCGCACGTTATTTTCAAACACCCAGGTAAATGCTGGGAAAAATGTTCGCGTCGTAATTTGCGGACACAGTACGAAATAGACGGAAAAAATGCGCAATAAACGCGACTGACAAGGTTACCGGAAAAAATCACCGAAAAAATGACTGCCATATACAAAACACAGGCTTCAGTCAGCGTCGACGTCGTTTCGACGAAGAGGAGGGAAAAAAAACAACAATTTTCCTCCGTCACTCTACCTCTACCGTCAATTTGTCATCGGCATATGTGGCGGCGTTGAGGGATCGCATATGAATCAAATTTTGAAATACAATTTTATAGTAATACAGTAGAAATTTTGTAATAAAATCAATATAGATAAACGTGTAACAGGATGGGAGCTGGCACTAACCATCTATTGTTGTTTTGCAACTATGGACACACAAACACAATTTCGCTGAAGAATTTGGTGCAAACTGGTTTCAAAATACAGGCATCACATGAGGCACGTCGAGTGCAAATGTTCCCCGCATCAGTATAAGTGTTAGAGATCCACAAAAAAAAAAAGTGGAAGAATCCTTTGAAAGTAGATAATTAATTGTCTTCAAATGAGATTTTTTTCAAAATTATACTATATTATTATAAATTATTTGCGTTTAACTCTACAGCTTCATGGAAGGTTAATGAAAGACACAAGATGAAAATCGGAACCCGCAAGAAAGCCCAAACCTCTACGACTTAAGAATGCAAGTAAAAAAAGTATCTTCATATTTCCAAGAAAAAAGCGCGATAGGATTAAATAACTCGATGACTACTTAGAATTCATTTTATTTTTTTATAACAATAGGGTCCGAAGAGTGTTTAGAATATTTAATATTTATTTATTACATTTAAATAACAATAAGCAATGAACGTTACTGTGGATCTTTGGGAGCGTAAATGTCCAGCAACACGCGACATATCATCATTCACTGGTCAAATCTTATGCGTTTTTGAATTTCGTGGAATAAATTATTTGGAATTGTAAGCTAAAAAGCCATAATAGCTAAGGTAATAATGTATAGCTATAATAGTCAATTTTAAAAAATAGTTAATATTCGAACCTCCCCAATTTCTTTTTAGCTGCCTTCATTATGTTCTCATAATTTTGCGGTGGCCCTCGATTGAAATCTTCAAACATGTAAAGTGAAATCTATATGTTACTTTTAATCATATAAAATTTTTAATCTTATTAAGAAATTGTCAGCTCTAATTGAATCTCAGTTCGATTCAAAAAAAAAAATACTTCAAAAATCAGAAACTATGAGGAAAACCACTCCCTAACTGATTTCCCCGTTAGAATAATTACTGGAGTTTGTAAATATTTTGGTTGAAAATTTGCAAATATTTCAATATGATAATAAAATCAACGTTTTTCTGTTACAATGAAGGAAACATCTCTTCATTTCTTAAATCGCATTGAGGTTGGGACAAATTAAGGTTAAAGTAAACAAGAAAAAATGGGAACTCTTTGAAAAACTACCTCAGTTGCGTATATTTTAAGGTAAAACACTAAACTTGTTTGTTTACTTTAGGCGCTTCTAATTTGAAAGGTTTAAAGTTTGAGAGTGAAAACGGAAGAGTTCCGGAAATCCCAAGAGTCTGAAACATTTCTAAAGTACTACTGATTTATAATGTCTTCTATAGGGACCTTCTGCGCCATCATTATTTATCTATCCTAACTTATTTCTAAAGTCCCAAAATAAGTAAAATTAGTTTCGAAGGGTTTCTCAGAGTAATTGATACGGTATCTCTGGTGTGTGCCAGAGTTGAATTCAAAAATATTAATAACCTACGAAACCATATCATGGAAAAAGTCTGAGCAACTCTAACGGACAACATACGCCAATGTCAAGTCGTATTTATTCGATGGGTAGAGATACGAATCTGTGGTATAGTGGTTGCGGTACTTGCGCCAGAGCTATCTTTTGTAGATATCGATCGCAAAGATTGATATTTCCGTCCATAGCGCATGGAAGTTGCACGCATTATTGCAATAACGCAACTATACGAGTAGAAAATCCATAACTCAAAAGTGAGTTTGTGTAAAAATATGAAATTTGGATGTCGAGTGTACACGTTTCAAAATTATCAGAAATATAAATCAATAAATGTGGAGGTACCCGTACTGTTTGGCAGTCTTATCCAAACGCCTTTAAAACGACTGATTTTGTGTCTGTCCCTTCCAAGGAGACGATTCTCAGAACAACAATGAACACAGTTATTTTGGATCAGTACCCATCCGGAACCTATAAGTGTGTTCTCTCCGTTCGTTCGCAATAAAAAAAATGCACATGACGGTTGCTTCTAGGATTTTCTAAAAACAAGCGTATTTGATTTGATTGATTTATAAATCACCGCTGATTACTTCCCTCGAGTTTCCGTTAAAAATTTATTTCATCCACCTAATAAGATATTTGTACCATAGATAAATCGTCTTTTTCTTTTCATCCAAAAACAACGTGATAAATTGGTGAATCAACGACGCCCTCGTCCTCTCAAGTTACATGTACAATGATTGGCAACTACAGTTTCGTGGCCATAAATTACCTTAGTACACATTTGAAGTTTCCTGTTTTCGAAAAGTGCAATGTTGGCCCACAGGACACGTCTGCAAATGCGACCTGCACAGCCAATACTATCACAAAGGGAGTTGTACGTGTACGAAATGTGTTCACCAGTCAAGTGGAGAGGAATATGGGTTCAGGTAAAGGTGATCAGCTTTGAAAAATCATCTTGGTTACTTGGTTCATCCTCCGTAAACCTAAGAAAAGATATTCTTGAGAGTGACGAAACGGCAGATCACAAAAACACTAGAAGTGCGGATTCGGTACGAATCAAACTTCTGAAATAAGGTTTTCCGATGACTGATCAACTTTCAAGTGCTTGACCACGTGAAATCGAATGGCGACGAGAAGCGCAGCTTGTCGTATCCCATGAGTCCAAGCAGTCGTGTACTAATTCCCGGCCGACCTTATTGAGTTCCCATAACTTTGTGAACATAATCTGTACACCTTTTCCCAAATGATTACTTGTTAGTAGTTAAGCACATTGGTATAACTCCCAATAATGTCTGAATCTCGTTTCTCGTCAGATTAAGCATAATCATTGTATTTCAAACCAGTGAAATGTTCCTCAACAACACATGAGGCAGACTCGTTAATATGTGCTGCATCCTGTTTTGACAAGAACCACTAAACATCGTCCACACCTACAGTAGGCTCAAACGGCCTAATTTCAAATATATTATGGCCTATAGTAGAGCCTAAACGACATGAAGCACGGTGCAGTTGCGTAAGCAGTTCTGGTCGAAGCGGTGCAGTAGGGATAGCGGTAGGAATCGAGGTGGGACTATCGCGAACTGCAGCAACGAACGAACAAGGCAAGGGTCCTCACTCGATCCTAGTCGCTGCACTCCTCCGCATCCCTTCGAGCGCAACCGCTTACGCAACTGCACCAACTGCTTCATGTCGTTTTGATTCTGATATACGTCACCAACACCTACATCACGCACAAACTATTGAGTTTCGGCTCTCTGCATTTAAAGGCATCACTCCACGAATCTGAGGTGGTACGGATTTCAGGCGGAGTATTCTTATACAGCATAGTAGATTATGGGGAGGAGGATGATTCCGTCCATTTCTTCCTAATTGTCGTAAAAAACGGTCAGAAAAATGCGATACGTGCACAAGGCTGGCGCGCTCCAATCGAACTCGTTGAAGAAAATAGCGCGCCGGATCGCTCGAAGCCGCATCGTTCGGGCCGTCTTTCACGACAATTAGAAAGAAATGGACGTAATCACCCTTTTCTCCATAATCTACTATCCCGTATACGGATACTCCGCCTGAAATGCGTATCACCTCAGATTCGTCGGGTGGTGTTTTTAACCGAGAAAAAAGGTGGTGCGACGAGTCCTATGGCGACGGATTGGTGTGCATTGGTGCAGCAGCATCACGCTGTAACCTCGTGTGCATGTCACAAGAAGTAAATGGTACGTTCTCACCGTTTCATACAGGTGGGCACTGCTCGCGTTGCTTCTCACCTTTATGACTACTCCGCCTATCTATTTCCATGCACGTTTGCCTCAAGTTGGCTACATGGCTTCTTCAGAAAGTGGAAACACCCACTCCAAGCGGCTGCTTAAATAGTAGCCTACAGCTTAAATGATCTGACGTGGAACGTTACCTTTGTTGGTATTATCTTTATCATGATGCCTTTCACGTTATTTTATGTTAAGACATCATTTTATGATAACTGTGGGGCAAAACTGAAGGAAAATCTATACTTTGAGTAATTCTTCCGAATTGTGTCAATATTATAATGGTCTAAATGTAGATCTGGCGCGTTTAGAAAGAAAGCTATGAAATCTTTCGCCTAATTTTGTAAAAAAAAGGAGGAGGCATCGTTAGAAAAGCACAATTCCAATTTTGCAGAAAATACCACTACCATTAATTTTCATTGATCAGTGAAAGCGAACGAAGCGAACACTACAAAGAAGTCTGAAGTCAGGTTTGAGCCGGACGTTCAAACTGGTAAGAAATAATATACAACAAAGTGCTTCAAATACAGTGAACATAGATGAAGGAAAGCAAATAACTACGTGAAATATTCATTATTGGCAGATCATCATTTTAAAAACAGCAAGATGCACAGCCATGGATTGTGCTTTATTGTTTTACTCCAAACAATATTCCTCCAGTAATTCCGTGATATCGACATACGGACAATACTTTTCCGTTAATTCCATCCCCTCTCCTCTGAAAAAAGGCTATAAAGAGTGACATATTTCGCTATCTTAATTGAACACGCTAGGGATAAAAAGAAAACTAAGCACGCATATGATTAAAGTGTCGCTTACCGTACCAGTGACATCCTAATAATGCTTCGCAATTGATTTCGCGCCACTAGCAACCGGATATCACAAATCAGCAGATTCAGTGATAGTGCCATCCCGGAAACGCTCCTTCACTATTTGCATGCTTTCTCACTCTGAAAATAAGGTAAAATTATGTCTTAAAAGGAAGCTATGCTCACGATACGGTTGAAACCAGCTTAGGACGTAAAGCTTTCGCTCTCAGTTGTACGATACAATCGGAGAGCTATTTGTGTTCACCATGGTGGTGGCCCCTATTACCGAAGAGATTCTTTCTTGTGCGCACGAAGTAGTGAGTGATTTATTGCTATGCTTGCTCACAGATGTGCAATACCATCGAGTAACATTGCGAAAATGGAGGGCTCTCTCTCTCTGGCTTGCACATCCTACATAGACCATAAAGATCGTTCCTAACTGTGAAGTGTTCTCTGTCTTTCCCATTCAATAAGCATTTGAGAATGCAATAGCTCATCAATTTACAGTTCACCGGAAGTGAACAACTAACACAGTCGGGGCCCTAAAACCTGAGAACATTAGTGTAACATTAAAGAAACATTAGTCTTCGAGGATCCGTGACATGTAGTCTAAAACTACTAAGAGAAAAAAGGAAGATAGAGCCATGAAGTATTCCATTTTCGGGGGATTTTGTAACGCAGCAGGCTTCACTTCATAGAGACTACACCACTTAACCCAAAGGCCTTCTTTAAGGGCACAAACCTGTGAATGCAAACCAACGTGTGAGCAAAACTTACTGCAAGCGAGTATGTCTCGGTTCTTTTTTCGTTGAGAGTGCTACATGATGACTTCGCTACTAAAGGCATCACCTCACGAATCTGAGGTGGTGCGGGTTTCAGGGGAGTTATACCTATACGGGGTCGCTCATAATGAAGAGGAGGGTGGTTCCGTCCATTTCTTCCTAATTGCCATAAAAAAACGGCTCGGAAGATGCGGCGCGTGCACAGGACTGGCAGGCTCCAATCGAACTCGTTGTAGAAAATAGCGCTCCGGAACGCTCGAAGCCGCATCTTCCGAGCCGTTTTTACGGCAATCAGGAAGAAATGGACGGGATTGCCCTCCTCTCCATAATTAACTATATTTTCTAGTAAGCCTGGGACCGCGTATACAGGTGGGACCTACTGCTATCTAGTCGTGGTGGCCATCTTTTCACTGAACGCAATCAGGCATTTAAGTATATTCTTTACGAACGTACGAGCTGTATAGCCTACACAGTTACATGGTGCAAGATTCCCATTTATTGCGAAAAGGTGCTGTTGACAGCACGTCGCCAAAGCCCACAACGTCACCAAGCCCACAACACATGAAGGATCATCTGCCTGGAGGGAGCACGGAACTACTAGCAACAACTGTCCGTTTCATCACGTTGAACTGCCGTTCACTGTCGAGCGACCTCCAACAAGCCGCCCTGTCTGAACTTCTGGGATATCTCTGTGTGCCGTTTGCGGTACTACAGCGAACACGCGTCGGAGACCGTCTCGTCATCAGTGTCGGAGATTACACCATCTCATGTATCGACAGTGAACCGAATAAAGTTTTGAATAGAATAAAAACTTATACGAGTGTAAAAGTTAGAATTGACAGATCTCCTTTCCTCCTCTACCTTTAGCGCGAGAAGAAGATTAGAAAAAAGAAAAAAGAAAAAAGAAAAAAGAAACTGCAATGCTGGAGGCTCTTTAGTAGGTGTAAGGCTGCCCGCAGAGTTCAGGCCACGCGGGCGCGCGGTTTAGGTAGCTCCTAGGCTGCCCGCAAAGATGCAAACATGAGTAAAAGTAACACACGGAGGAGCTGCTTATACATACCTTCAATAAGGCGGTAAGAGAGATCACATAGTTATGTAGATACAGTAAATATATGTTATGGACCGCAAGAAGACAGACTAGATACCAAATCTTTGGAATTTCTTAAAGTTCTTTGCTTTATGTGCTTGAGCGTATTTGTGGGAGACATGTTTATTCTTAATGAAACACCTGAACATAACATGAATAACAATAATTTATCCAATTTTAGTGTAAAAAAGAGCTTGATCATATTCTTCATTCCGTCATCCAAAGGTGAAAATAACAACATTCTGATATTCACAGAGGTATCTTATAACTTACCACGACTAGACCTATTAGGTTGGCCAAGAGTCCTGGCGTTTTTTAAGTGAAATTTTTGTAAAAATAAAATGTTCTGGCATTGCGTTTGATGCTATTCTATAGAGGATAATGTTATAAGAACAGCCATTGTTGAAAGGTTTTTTGCTAAATATGTCGGTAGTACGTTTCAAGAATAATCAAACTTTGTGTCATATCCATATCAACTCGACACTTCGACAATATCGCAGCTTTACTCGCCTTCTTTACAAACAACTAACATAGACTGGTATGCAAAGACGAAGCGACATCAACCTTGTCATCAAGTTGACTAAGAAAAGAAAAAAGAATCCTATGTCAAATCTGCAAGACAGCTAGCTCCTACTAAGGCAGTCGTCAGCGCGTGACTATCCAATCTACAAAGAAATCATTTAACAAACAAGATGAGGGTACCGTTCAGAGGAGTGGACATAAGGCAAGAAGACTGGACAAAAGTGTACATTTGGGCGAAGCAGGACGCAAGTAGTTTCACTTCATTTTATTGTTCTCTGGCATTGGAGCACCATATCGATGACTTAGCAATCGTGCCACTGCATGGGGAATGCACATCAATCTGACACATTGGGGACAATACCCCGCAAAGCAAGCTTTTAATGCAGATACATCTGCCTGAAGAGTAGGAGTCGCTCCGCGACTCACAGGCGTCAACGCGCCAGACTGGTGCCGTCGGGCCTGTCCTACGGCATCTTTCCGGTTTCCTACTCCTACACTCCAATTCTGAATCAGAAGGAGCACTAAAGTACACCCCCCTCCCCCCTCCTCGAGTGAAGAAGCTTCGAATGATGTGCATTTCCTCACAAAAACATCGCTAGGTCTGTGATATGAGCTGTATTTGTCTGATGTAGATGGTAAACAGTAGGTAGGTTTCATTTCTTGTGTTTGAGCAACTCAAACAGTATGTGTTCACATGCTCTGAAGGAAGAAGAGACATCCGACTTTGAGGTACGTGATAATTGTTAAAAGCAGCGCTGGGGACGGGTGCAACGGCATCGAATTGGTTCACATGCGCCGGAAAGCGAAAAAATGGGGTGGAACGGGTCCCACAGAGCCGAAATGGGCGACCTCTCCGAAAAGCGATAATATGAGAACAAAGGCGTCCCACGGCGTCGCGACTGGTGTGGACAACTGAAAGAGACAAAATAGAGTGTGACGGATCCCAGGACGTCGGATTGGTGCGTCGGAAACAGAAGGAAGCAAAATAAGGTATGACGATCCCACCGCATCTTTCTGCTTTCTTACTCTCGAACACCGATTCGGAGATCAGAAAGGGCACACATGTACACCGCACAAGTGAAGAGAAGTTTCGAATGATGTGCAATATCTCACAAAAACATCGCTACATCTGTTATATGAGCGGTATTCACGTGATATAGATGGTAAACAGTAGATGGGTTCATTTTCTAAAGTTTGAGCAGCTCAAGCGGTATGCACTATTGTCTTACCAATGACTCTATGGAGGAAGAAGAAATGGAATTAAACGATTTTAGAAGAGGAAGTACGTGATAATTGCTAAGAACCGGGGTGGGGACGGGTGCCACGGCAACGAACTGGTTCGCTAGTGCAGCGATGAAGTGGAACGGAACGGGTCCGAAAGCGTGAATTTGGTGCTCCAGCAAAAGAAAGCGGATAGAGGAGTTGCGACGAGTCCCAAGGCGTCGAAATAGGGCGACATTTTCAGAAAGCGATAAAAGGAAAATGAAAGGTTACCACGGAGCCGGAATGCTGCGATAGCGACAGAAATAGGTGCGCCTGGTCCCTCGGCGTCGTCATCGTTCTCTGTCTACAGAATGTGAAAAAATGAGGTGAGACGGTTTTCGAATGCGTGGGTTAGGGGCTCAAGGAGATGAAACGGCGCAGCACGGATCTCACGTTGTGGGACTGGTGCGCTAGCGACAGAAAGAGGTAAAGTGTGGCGCGAAGTGTCCGAAGTCTTCGAAATGGTGCGAGCGTGACAGAAAACCAAAGCATGTTGTGACACTTTTCTAAGAAGTTGAATTGGTGCGCACCTGCGCATCAATGCAGCGCAGTAACTCCAGCTGGAGCTGTGAAGAAGAAAATGAGACGTTGTGAGCCGTTTTACTGCCGTCAAAGTAACATGTGTTTCGTTCCACCCTACTTTTTCACTCGCCTATTCCTCTGTCCATTCGCCTTACCTGGTTGTTAACATCCTTTTTCTGGAAATGAGAACAGGAATGCAGATGGCTGCTTGAATATTAGCTAGCAGTTTACACAGCCTGATGTGGCACATTATCTTTATCAGTACACTAGTAGTGCTTACTTAATTTAATGTCAGCATATAATTCTGCACTAGATGTTCGGAAAAAAGATGGAAAAACTCATACTTCAAAAATCCATTCAATTTCTGGTGGTGTCGAAAAGATACAAATACAACAAAAATACCAAGTCTGGCTATAGCAGGATGTTAGTACTGGCTTGTACATAAAATACACACTAACTGTTTAGGAGCAATCCTCTTATGGTACTTTGAATGTTGCATTCATCGCCGAAGAACTCGAAAACTCGCTAAGCTGTTCCTTAAACCAGGTTATTATATTTCTGTATTTTGTTACATCTTCAGTTTCTCGAAATTATCGATTGTGTTATTGGTTTAGACATCTGAAATCTCTTTAGAAGGAGAGATAGGACTTATTGACAACACTCTTTAAAGGGCAAATAAATTACTAGTATTTCTACTCAGAAATTACGGTAAAATACTGTGCAAACGCGACATCAAATGAACGCCATGATCATACTGACAAAGAAAGGTATCCAGATGGCTTAACAGGGCGGGTTTAGTGCAGTCGTTAAGATTTCCCGGTGTCTACATGATCGGTCGCGGGTTCGAATCCGCCGCAGTGCTCACCAAGCTCGGGAGTCAATAAGTTGGTACCGGGCTTGTTTGAGAGGATAAAAACACTAACTTGGAACATCGACTAATCACAGTAAGTCATTACATGTGACATTTTCACGTTCATAAACCTAAAACGATTCTGAATAGAAGTGAACGTTGTGGCACATGCCAAGTGGATTGATTAACGCCACACTTTATCCTTTTGTCCATCTTGCAGGTTACCAAATCATGCTATCATGATCATGATATATAATAGCGAGCTTAGTTCGTGTGTGTATGTATATGTGTTTGTCTGTGTGTCACGAAATTCGAAAAAAGGAGTGCGACGGGTCCAACCGTCGTCGTATTGGTGCGCTGGCGCCAGATAGCTATAGAAAAGGTTGCGACGGGTCCCACGGCTTTGGGTCGGTGTGCCCGCACCACAAAGGTACAAAATGGAGTGCCACGGGATGCGCGGCGTCGAATTGGTTCTCCGACGTCATAAAGCGGTAAGATGGGGTGACACGGGTTGAACGGCGTGGAATTGCTGCGCTATAGTACAGTAGCATCGCACAGTAACCTCGCGTGCATGCCGCAAAAGGTAAATGGGACGTTGCAACCGTTTCATAGCCTTGGCGACCGCGCTTTTCACCTCTATCACTCTTCCGCGTCCCTATTTCCTCGCACGTTTGCATCAGGTTGGTAACATGCCTTCCTCAGAAGGTGGAAACATAAATGAAAGCGGCTGCTTAAATGGTAGATTACAGTATACATGGAATGAGGTAGAAGGTTATCTTTATCAATACAATGATGTTGTTCGCGTTATTTTACGGTAAAACATCATTCTGCGATAACTGCTGCCTATATCATATTGGTATCGAAGGAGTGTTTAAAACTGAAATTTAAATGTTCTCTAAATGTAGATCTGGCGCATTTAGAAAGATAAATATGAAATCTTCCGTCGAAATTTGTAAAAAAAAAAGAAGGAAGAAGGCGTTGTTAGAAAAGCGAATTCTTCATAATTTTGCAGAAAATGCCGCTATTAGTTTTCGTGGATCAGCGGTGGCGAGCGAAGGAGACACCACAGAAATTCTAAAGTCCACTTTTAGCCCGACGTTCAGACTGGTATATAATAACCCGCTTAGTCCGTATGTGTGTACGTTTATCTGTTTGTCACAAAATTCCGAAAAGTGGGTGACACTGGTCCGATGTCATCGGATTGGTGCGAGAGTGAAAGGAAGCTAAAACACATGGTGAAGTCCTTTCTCGAAGCGTTGAATTGGTGCGCAACCGTACACAATTGTCACGCAATAATTCTCTGTGGAGTTGCGGAGAAGTAAATGAGACGTTCTGAGACGTTTCATAGCCGCCAAAGTAGCATATGCTTTGTTTCACCCTATGTACTTCTCCACTCATCTATTACCCTGCTCATTTGCCTTACCTGCTTGCTAGCACCCTTTTCCTGGAATTGGAAACACGAATGTAAATGACTGCTTGAATAGATGCAAGCAGTTTACGTGATCTGACGTAGTACATTGTCTATAACAGTCCACTAATAATATTCACGTTATTTCATGTCAGAATATAATTCTGCACTAAATGTTCGGAAAAAAAAGATGGATTAACTCATACTTCAAAAAACCTTTCAATTTCTGGTGGTGTCGAAAAGATAAGGGATAAAGCGGCTGGCGTTAATCAATCCGTTTTAGATGCGCCCCCATATTCACTTCAATTCGGAATCGATTGAGGTTTACGACCATGTAACTGGTCTGTAAAGTGACTTGCGGTGGCTAGCCGATGTGTCAAGTCAGTGTTTTTGTCCTCCCAGACAAGTCTGACACTAATTTATCGGCCTGAGGAGATGAAAGGATTGGTGACACTAGGGCGGATTCGAACCTCCGATCGATCAGAAAGAAAGCGGAACCTCTAACCGCTACGCCACACCCACACAGGTCGAAAAGATATAGGTTTAAAATCAAGCTGGAACATTCTCCAAATGTAAGACTGACGCAGTTAGATCAAAAACTGTAAATCTTTCATCTATGCTTGAATTTCAGAAGAAAAAGAACGAAAAAAGCGTTGTAGGGGGAATCCAAGTTCAATTTTTTATAGAATCACATTTCTCTAATCTTTCATTAATCAGTGGAAGCATGCACCACAAGAAATACCAAGCCTGGCTATATTAGGATGTTAGTACTGGTTTGTACATAAAATACATACTAACTGTTTAGGAAGGTTATTCATGTGATACTTTAAATGTTGCATTCATCGCCGAAGAACTCGAAAATTCGCTAAGCTGTTCCTTAAACCAGGTCATTATATTTCTGTATTTTGTTACATCTTAAGTTTCTCGAAATTATCGGTTGTGTTATTAGTTTAGACATCTGAAATCTCTTTAGGAGGAGAGATAGGACTTATTGACAACACTCATTAAAGGGCAAATAAACTACTAGTATTTCTACTCAGAAATTACGGTAAAATACTGAGCAAACGCAACATCAAATGATCGCCATCATCATACTGACGAAGAAAGGTATCCAGATGGGTTAACAGGGCGGGTTTATTATGGATTAACAAATCATGTCGAACTAAATAGTAATAGACTTATTCTGTCACGTGTATATGTCTGTTTGTATGTGTATTTGTCCATGCATTCGCGTGTGTGTCTGTGTGTGCGCAACGAAATTCCAGAACGCGGTGAGACGGCGGCGTTAGATACGTATTCTGGCGCCGCAAAACTGTGAAATGGATTGAGACGTGTCCCATTGCCTCGGCTTAGTGCCTCGGTGACAGAAAGACGTAAAATGGGATGAGAAGGCACCCATGGCGTCGAGTTGGTATGATGACGCCAATAACCTTTATAACGGAGTGCTACGGGACCCGCAGCGTCGAATTGGTTCCCCGGGATCGTAAAGCCATAAAATGGATTGACACGGGTCCAACGTAGGATTGGTGTGCCATGGTGCAGTAGTATCGCGCAGTAATTTCGTGTGGATTTCGCAAGAAGTACACGATACGTTGCAACCATATCCATGACCACCGCACGTGTTGCATTGCACCTCTATGACTGGTCTGCGTATCTAATTTCTTACACGTTTGTCTCAAGTAGATGACATTCCATCTTCACAAGGTAGAAACACGTATGCAAATGGGTGCTTGAATAGTAGCCAACCGTTTACGTGGTCTGACGTGGAACGTTACCTTTGACAGTACGATGATGTTGATCATGTCATTTTACGTGAGAACATCATTCTGCAATAATTCTTCGGAAAAACAAGAGGAAAATCCATACTTCGAGTAATGCTTTCAAACTGTGTCTATATCATATTGGTGTCGAAGGAGTGTTTGAAGCTGAAGTATGAATGTTCTCCAAATGTAATAGAAATGACAGGTATAGAAACAAAGCTATTGGATCTTTCGCCTAAATTTATTTTAGAAAAAAACAGGAGAATGTATTGCTAGAAAAACACGATTCTGTTTTTACAGAAAATGCCACTGCTATTAATTCTTATTGATTAGCAAAGGAGAGCGCAGCGAACACCACAAGAATATCTCAAATCCAGCTTTAGCTGGATGTTCGGACTGGTATATATAGCAACACTCTTAGTTCGTCTACGTGTGCTTGTATGTGCATCATGAAATTCGAAAAAGGGAGGGAGACGGCTACTCGTTGAACTGGTGGGCAGCTGTGCACAATTTCCGCACAATAACTCTATATGAAGTTGTGAAGAAGTAAATGAGACGTTGTGAACCGTTTCATCGCTGCCAAAGTAGTATATGCTTCGTTTCACCTTATGTACTTCTCCACCCATCTATTCCCCACTTGCCACATCAGGTTGCTAACATCCTTTTATCTGAAATTGAAAATACCAGTGCAAATGGTTGTTTAAATAGTAGCTAGCAGTTTTCGTGATCTGACGTAGCACATTTCCCCTATCAGTCCACTGATAATATTCACGTTATTTCATGTCAGCATATAGTTCTACACTAAATGTTCGAAAAAAAAAAGATGGATAAACTCATGCTTCAAAAACACCAATCAATTTCTGGTGGTGTCAAAAAGATATAGGTGTAAAATCAAGCTGGAACATTCTCCAAGTGTAAGACTGACGCAGTTAGATTAAATACTGTAAATCTTTCATCCATGCTTGAATTTCTGAAGAAAAAGAACAAAGAAAGCGTTGTAGAGAAAACCCAAATTTAATTTTTTATAGGATCACATTTCTCTAATCTTTCATTAATCAGTGGAAGCATGCACCACAAGAAATACCAAGTCTGGCTATAGTAGGATGTTAGTGCTGGTTTGTACATAAAATACATACTAACTGTTTAGGAAGGTTATTCATGTGATACTTTAAATGTTGCATTCATCGCCGAAGAACTCGAAAATTCGCTAAGCTGTTCCTTAAACCAGGTCATTATATTTCTGTATTTTGTTACATCTTAAGTTTCTCGAAATTATCGGTTGTGTTATTAGTTTAGACATCTGAAATCTCTTTAGAAGGAGAGATAGGACTTATTGACAACACTCATTAAAGGGCAAATAAACTACTAGTATTTCTACTCAGAAATTACGGTAAAATACTGAGCAAACGCAACATCAAATGAACGCCAACATAATACTGACTGTGTGTGTATGTGTATGTGTATGTGTATGTGTATGTGTATGTGTATGTGTATGTGTATGTGTATGTGTATGTGTATGTGTATGTGTATGTGTATGTGTATGTGTATGTGTATGTGTATGTGTATGTGTATGTGTATGTGTATGTGTATGTGTATGTGTATGTGTATGTGTATGTGTATGTGTATGTGTATGTGTATGTGTATGTGTATGTGTATGTGTATGTGTATGTGTATGTGTATGTGTATGTGTATGTGTATGTGTATGTGTATGTGTATGTGTATGTGTATGTGTATGTGTATGTGTATGTGTATGTGTATGTGTATGTGTATGTGTATGTGTATGTGTATGTGTATGTGTATGTGTATGTGTATGTGTATGTGTATGTGTATGTGTATGTGTATGTGTATGTGTATGTGTATGTGTATGTGTATGTGTATGTGTATGTGTATGTGTATGTGTATGTGTATGTATGTATGTATGTATGTATGTATGTATGTATGTGTGTATGTGTGTATGCATGTGTGTGTATGTGTGTATGTATGTATGTATGTATGTATGTATGTATGTATGTGTGTGTGTGTGTGTGTGTGTGTGTGTGTGTGTGTGTGTGTGTGTGTGTGTGTGTGTGTGTGTGTGTGTGTGTGTGTGTGTGTGTGTGTGTGTGTGTGGATGTGGGTGTGGGTGTGTGTGTGTGTGTGTGTGTGTGGATGTGGGTGTGGGTGTGTGTGTCACGAAATTCCGAAGAGGGGTGGCTGCTACGGCGTCGAACAAATTGGGGTGCGGTGAGTCCAAAGACGCCGGATGGGTGCGCAGGTGCAAGATAGATATAAGTAATATAAGTATCTACTTATTATCTACACACACACCGTACCATAACACCACACTCAAACACCAAACACGCAGCACCTAAGCGCCAAATCCAGACACCACTCACACACAGCCAATACGTCCTTCTGGAGAAAAGATAGGAAATTTCTCGCTACCAGTCTTCCATTGCGAAACTAGAGGCAATAAATATTCAATGAATAAAGGAACGAGGATATCGGCGAGTCATCTTGTTTCGATCTGCTCCCTCTGATCCGGAGCTTATCCTCAAGCCTGCTTTCTTGGTTATTAAGGAGCGCTTACCTCTTGAAATGGATATGCAGCATTTTGGCATTATTGCACTGCTTTTCAGGAGAAGTACTTTGCAGACCAAGAACTTGGAGATTCTCTCGATCCGGTTGAATCACTCATCAAAAAGTATCAAGAGTTCGAGAAATCCTTGGCTGCACAGGAAGAGAAAATCAATGCTTTGGATGAGATCGCTACAAAGCTGATACAGGCGAGTTCTTATAATCGGTGTAACTTTGTGAACTTAACTAGGCATATTATTAAGCTTTCAACGTCTTGATACTTTTAGGATCAACACTATGCTGCTGAGGATCTGTCCAGAAGACGTCATGCACTTCTAGATCGTCATCGTCGTCTTATGGATCGGGCTGCTGACCGTGCGCGCCAACTTCATGAGAACTACAAGAAGCAAACATTCGATCGGTGAATCTAGGTCACATCAGAGGATTAATCAAATGAGAAGTGAAAACGCATAATTTAGCGACTGCGACGAGATGGAGAATACAGCTGTGGATGACTCATATCTGAATTCAACTAACGCCCTTGGAAAATTGCAGAAGCACACAAACTTCGAGCAAGAGCTCAAGGCAAATCGCAATCGTCTGGATGAGATCAACGACACTGGTGCACAAATAATAGAAAGCGGCCATCTAGAAGCTGATGATGTCCGCCGCCGTCTGCAGGTTGTTGATGGACTATGGAACGAACTAGTCGACGCGACCAACAAGAAGGGAGCAAAACCTCGCGAATCTGACGATGAGCAGCAGTTCAATCGTAACATTGAGGATGTGGAGCTGTGGCTGAGCGAGCTGGAAGGTCAAGTTGCCTCGGAGGATTATGGGAAAGATCTTGTTTCCGTACAGAACTTGCAAAAGAAAATTGCGCTGCTCGAAAGTGACTATCTTGCTCATCAAGACCGCGTCGATGAAATTCTTAGATTGGTGAGTTCTCTGGCTGTGTTTCACAGATTTATCCAGACACATCATGTGAACTTTTCATGCACCTTTAGGCCAAGAAGTTTGCTGAAGAGGAGCACTTTAACGCTCATGTCATTCTTCGTAAACAGGAAGCTTTGCAAACAAGATTCATGGTCAGATGTTAGGGTGCATCAATTCTCTGCCATCCAGTTTTACTCCCTTTTGTAACGTGAATGTTACAGAACTTGCGCGATCCTCTTGAGAAACGCAAGAACAAGCTGGGTGAATCTCTCCAAGGTAATCAACTCTTCAGAGACATCGAGGATGAACTGGCGTGGATAAGAGAGAAAGAGCAGGTATAATATTGTTGTGTGTGCCTAGTTGGTTGGAGACTATGGTTCTCCGTTAGTTCCTGCCACGATGGATCTTTAGTGGTTTCGTTTCAGGTGGCCGGCTCCACTAATCGAGGTCGTGACCTTATTGGTGTCCAGAATCTCATTAAGAAACAGCAAGCACTGATTGCTGAGATCGCGAATCATGAGAGCCAAATTGATGCGGTTTGCAAAGCAGCCGAGGATATGATCCAGCAGGTAGAAGAATAAACACATTTGATGTTGGTTTTGCCGGTAGTAAACAAGTTTTGTTGTAGGGTCATTTCCTTGCTCCGGAAATTCGCGACAAGCTCGCTCAGCTCCGTGACAACTGGAGAATCCTTAAGACGAAGGCTGAGAAACGCCGTCTTGAATTGGATGATTCACTCCAAGCTCACCAATATCTTGCTGATGCTAATGAAGCTGAGTTGTGGATGGTCGAAAAGGAGCCGGTTTTTGGTTCAGCCGACTATGGAAAAGACGAAGATTCAGCTGAAGTTAGTCCTGCATGCTGTCTAGGCTGCGGCCTTGTTGCTAACTTTCGTGTTATAGGCTCTTCTGAAGAAGCATCGTGCTCTTATGTCCGACCTTGATGCTTTTAAAGGAACCATTGATGACCTGAGAAAGCAAGCTGCCCAGTGCAAATACCAGGAGCAGCCTGTTGGACAGCTTGGTGAGCGCTTTTCCATTCTTTTGAGGAAAGGCTGAATATGTTATCTAATCTCGCTCAGGTCGTGATTGTGTTCTGGCCCTCTATGATTACCAAGAAAAATCACCAAGGGAAGTATCGATGAAGAAGGGTGACGTGTTGACCCTGCTGTCGAATAAGGATTGGTGGGAGGTAATCACGTCTCATATTGAATAGTGACAAAGTTATTCACAACTTCTTGTTGATGCTCCATGTTCGGAGCACTCCAGCTGATCGCCAACTCACTGTGAAACTAGTTAGGTAGCAAGGCTACAGCATGTTCTTTTAGATCTGATATTTCTCATAGGTCGAAGTGAATGGCCACCAAGGTTTTGTACCGGCTGCTTATGTGAAGCGTATTGAACCTGGAACTCCTCATCAGCATAGTCAGCAACAGGTGATTGTATTCTTGCAATTGAATCCTTAACAAAAGTGAGAGGAAAACGTAATTTTAGGTGAACTCTATCGGAGGGAAACAGAATGAAATTGAGGATAAGTATCAGAAGCTAATGATGCTAAGTGAAACTCGCAAGAAGTCGGTTACTGAACTTCGTTTCAAAATCATCGTTAGCAATTAAACTTTCTTTTAGGAAACTTGAGGAAGCCTGCAAAGGATACCAACTTCTCAGAGAAGCCAATGATCTGGCTGCATGGATCAAGAGCAGGGTATATTTTTTTTCCTGACAATCGTTAGTTAGGACCATTTCCTTTTTTCGTATTTTCTTCTTATTCATAACCAACTAAATAAAGAGAAAAGAAACGTCGAATCGTCGCATGTTAGTTGAATTTTATGTTTGGGTGAGAGCATCTCACCCATAAAAACTATCCCACCCATAAATTACGTATATAAGTATCTGATGTTTAGGAGGTTGTTGCGGCTCAACAAGAGATCGGTACCGATCCTGAGCAGGTGGAGGTGTTGCAGAAGAAACTCGACGACTTTAAAGATAACCTCAAGGAAAATGAGGTTCGTCTCCAGGAAATTAATCATATTGGTAAGTGGAAAATTATAGCAGAGTGATAGCTATAACACTAAGCTAGGATCATTAAAAAAACACTTTCTTATTACAGCTACTGCCCTCATGTCCGTTGGACCGACAGAGACTGCCGCACGCATTCGCCAGCAAGTCGAAGATCTCAATGCTAGGTATGTGCGTTCTCCAGGATCATGATTGTTGTTGTTTTCTTTTTCCTGGTGATTATTAACCTATGAAGTCGTTTGCAGATGGCGCGCACTCGAAGAGCAAACGGAGCAGCGTGAGCAGCAACTCGGCTCTGCTCACGAAGTACAGAGGTTCCACCGTGATGTAGATGAGACCAGAGGCTGGATTCAAGAGAAGGACCATGCGCTGGACTCGGACGATTTCGGGCGCGACCTCCGCTCTGTGCAAGCTCTCCAACGCAAGCATGAAGTTGTTGAAGAGGACCTAGCTGTACTGAGCGGCAGAATCAAGAGTCTTGATGAGAAGGTGCAGTCATTTTTCGAGCTTTATTATTTGAAGAAGTAGTGGTTGCTATTTTCTGTTTTAGGCAAATCGTCTTCGCCAAAGTCATCCTGAAGCCGCTGAGCAAATCTATGATCTGCAACGTGAGCTCAATGAGCAATGGAACAGGCTTACAGCCAAGGCAAACAACCGCGAAGAGAAGCTTATTGACTCGCACGACTATCAGTGTTTCCTGTCTGTTTATCGCAATCTCTTGCAATGGATCTCGGTCATGAATCGGCTAGTAAGCAACCAAGAGCTTGCAAACGATGATAACGACGTTAATGGTAAGCCCATCTGGTGCTTGGTTGCAGGGGAGCTTTCTGGAGTTCACTAGTGTTGTGTATTGTGTTATATAATAATATAGTATAGTAGTACTGTAGTCTGCTTCTAGGTACTGAAGCGTTAGTGAAAAGACAACAGGAATATCGTACTGAGATCGACTCGCGCGCCGCAACCTTCCACGCTTTTGAGCAGTTCGGAAACCAACTTTTGAACAATAATCATTATGCAAGTAAAGACATTGCTAAGCGCTTGAGCGATGTGAGTATTTGCTCATCTAATCTCAGTTATTAATACTAAATTGGTCCTAAGAAATGCTGTTTTAGGTGAATGCTGCCCGCCAAGGACTTGAGGATGTTTGGGTCGCGCGTCGCAATGTTCTTGATCGGTGTTCAGAGCCACAGTTGTCCTACAGAGATTATGAACAGGTAGCATTAGTTTTGGTGTATTTATTGTTACGATACGATGTGTTTATTGTTGGTATATAACAATCCTTGATCCCATTGACTCTCGCTGTTCTTCGAACTGGTCCAGCGGGCGCCAGTAACCCTTCCATTTGTCCAAGTTGCTTGCCAGAGTCGCTCGATAGTTTCTCCATTTGCGTAGGAAACTAAGAGCATGAAGTTTTCCTTTTACGGACTTTGTAAAGAACTCTGACCATCAGATCGGCGGTCTTCGTGTGGTGCGCCTAATATCGCCTGGAACACATTCACTTACGGCTCTTGTCCAACGGTTTCGTTGAAGCGTCTCACATGTCCGATCCACCTTATTTTGTCTTCTTTTGCAAACGCGGCAGCGTTTCTGATTTTCGATCGCTGACGAAGGATAGGACTTCGGACCATGTCCCCCACTTGCATGAAGCGGGATACCTCTAGCATCACTCTTTCCACTGAGCCTTCCGTGACACTCACCGCATTTTTTTTTTCGTCCTTGCGAAGTACCCAGATTTCTGAAGCATAGATCAAAGCAGAAACTACTGTGCTGCTGAAGATGTTAGCACAGAGTATGGTGTCCGTGGTCTTCTTTTACTACTTCCACGATGCTCTTATTCGCTCCCTAAGCCGCTCGTTTCCTCTTGCCCAACTCGGGGGCCAGGTCGTTCTTCATTTTTATTTTCCGATCCAGATGAATGTAGGTGGTGCATTCGGATACGTCAGTTCCGTTGAGCGTAAATAAATCATCCATGACCATTATCCGTTACGCACGCATGATCCAGCTCAAGACCGATGCATCTACATCTTTCGCCAAACTCGGTCAGCATTCGCTCAGCTTGGCTGAGTCAAGGTGTTATCATAACCATGTCTTCAGCAAAGCGTAGATGAGGAATCTGTCGGCCATCAATCTCCACTCCCATGTAGTCTCATTCCAGCTTTCGTATTGCGTTCCCAAGAGTGGCCATGGATATCTCAAGTGAGATTTTTATCACCTTTTCGGACCCCTCTTTACGTCAATGATGATATTCTTGTAGAATGGAGAAATTCTGCCAGTGAAGTTACTAGACAGCTCTCTTTCAAAGTACCTCTATATACTAAGCAGAGACACATTGTTGTCCAAGGCCTCCATGACCGCTTCCTTCCCAAGTGAGTCAAATGCATTCTTTGAGTCGATGATGGTGAGATGTAGCGACATCTTGTATTTTCGCGATACCTCGATGAGTTTTGAAACAGTGAGAATGTGGTCGGTCGTGCTAAATTTCTTTTGAAACCCTGAACGAAAACTCTCGCCTGAGCTGCCTATCCACGCCGAGTGTAATGAGGTCCTCTTTCACCACCTCAGGCCAGAACTTCCGTTTTCGGTCAGGTGGCTTCTTCCAGCTCGAACCCGCCCAACTCCTCAGAACTCGTTGAACAAGGCGATCTGCCGGTCTCCTTAATATGTGACCAAAGAAGCGAAGACGATTTACTTTAGCCACTTTCGATGGCGGTGCAAGATGTTGATGTTTTCCACGTGTCATCGGCCGGTATGCCACATCAATTTCTGCGTAAAGATCTTTATTGTGGCATACCCTAGGCCAAAAGTAGCGAAGTAGCCGTCTGAGCAGCTTTCGCTCCGTGCAATCAAGCCTCTCCATAACCGTTGATGGTGCTACCCAAATCTCCAATCATGATGGGGTGAATTGCGGATAGGTAGACTTGCAGTTTGAATTCACTGGTGATGGAGGTCGACCACAGGCATTTCGTTGAGGAGTTAAATGCAGAAGTGACCTCAGTGCATCTTTGCTGAACATCTCTCTCGTAGCTGCAGTTGTTCTTAAGCGCACAGCCCAGGTAACAGAACTCATCGACGAGTTCTATCGGTTGCCCGTCCACCCTGATTCCCGTTCGAGATCTCGAAGAGATCCATCCATCTGCATGCATTTATTCAGGGCGTAGATGTAGTCCATAGGTTGCAGCCAGCTTCGATACAAGGTTGACAACATCTTGAAGTTTCTTACTGCTTTCCGCGAATATAACAACATCGTCGGCGTACTCGAGGTCAGTCAAGGGGCACCTTGATGGTGCTAAGACAATGTCGGCAGGACACTGGTCGACTGTTCTTCGCATAATGTCGTCGATGGTGAAATTGAACAGGAAGGGTCCTGCCACCGCCCCTTGTTTTACTCCAGTTACCACTTCAAACAGTGTTTTACATCCGGCTGGTGTTCAAACTGCAGCAGTTGTTCGTTGATTCATGTCGTCAAGCAAGCGAACGAACTTTCCTGATACTCCATCGGCGCGAAGCGCGTTGAGAAGACGGCCTCGGTGAGGAGAGTCGAACGCGGCTTCAAAATCCAGAAACGCTAATTGCACTGGCTTCGAATACCGCTGCCAGATTTCGATCACTCTTCTGACGATGAACACCTGGTCAATCGTAGATCGGCCAGGACGAAAGCCAGTTTGCTCGTTGCGCGTTGTTTCTTCGCGATGTTTAATGAGTCGGTCCAGAATAATCCGCTCCAGTACCTTGTACATAACATGCAGCAAAGAGATTCCTCGATAATTCCTTGGGTGCGTGACGGATAACTTCTTGTGGAGGGGAATTATGACAGCGTGTCTCCACGAATCAGGTATGCTTTCGTTTATCCATATTGAACGGATGATCTTTATCATCTCACGAATCCCAGACGGAGGAAGATATTTTAGCATTTCTGCGTTAATCCCATCGTCTCCACCAGATTTTCTTCATTTTCTGAATACAGACCACGACCTCCGACTCGGTCGGTGGCTCCTCGTTAACCGCATATGTCGGTCTATGAACTGTTCGAGTTCAGGAGCTGACGGTGCTAGTCGGTTCAGCAAGGTCTTGAAGTGTTCCTTCCAAATTGGAAGGGTTGCTTCACCGACAGCTACCCCATTAGCAGTGTTGAGGACATGGGAACATCTTTTCATTTTGCCGCTATACTGTTTTAGTAGAGCGTAGGCTTTCCGCGGGTTCCTGTCCTCCCACGCCTTCTCAAACTCCATCGCTCTTGACGTCCACTCGTTATCGCGGTCTTGCTGCAGTTGACGACGTAGCTTCCTTCTAAGACGCTTTTCCTGGTTGAGGTCACCAGTGCTGCGCGCGGCAAATACAGAATTGTACGTGGATCTTGTTTTGCCCTTGGATCCAAAGGCAAACTTCTTCCGCGACAATAGAACCGGGAGCGTTTCGCTTGCAGCGTCTTGGACTTTGTGAAGGAATCCGCATCACTAAGCTTCTTCCTGGTCCGTACTCCAACTTAAATAGACACACGCTTCGGGCGAAATTTCGTTCTGCATACTTCGTCTTTCAGACCTGCCATGTCGATTTTCTACTGAAGAGGAACTCATCGGTTTCTCTTGTGGAACCATATCTTGAAGCTGAGAAGAACAGTAGGGTGGTCAGAGTCGAACGCGACGTCCCAAACAGCTCTAGATTTTCGGATATCTGATTGAGGAATGTTCCTCGCCAGAACGTAGTCGAGCTGAATCTTAAGAGTCCTTATATTCCGCTTGCGCTGCTCTTCAGACATTGGAAGGTTGACCCATGCCACGTGAGCTGATGGCGTCGATGATTCCTCTTAAGCGTGGAAGCGATGATGAGGCCCGTCTGTTCGCACGGTTCGACCAGACGGTTGTCCGACGTGCGCTCCGCTGCATAGTACCATTTTCCTAGCAAATCGGATTGCTGTTCGAGTCCCATCTTCGCATTTGCGTCGATTCCGACAATGACCACCTGCTGGCTTGGTATTTTAGACATCAACGCATTGAGTTCATCATAGAAGGCGTCCTTACTGTTCTCATCGGTTTTCCTAGGTGCGTGAGAACTTACGATTCAGAGTTTACGTCCTCTGCGATCCCGGAGTCGTATAAAGGCGCATCTAGACGACGTTGAGACAAATCCCTCCACCAGGTTCTTGTAATCGTTCCTCACAGCTATCGCGCAGTCATCTACTTTGTTATCACCAGTACCGCCGCAGTATATGGTCTAATTTTCGATGCTGATGACGGGCCGATCTCTCATGCATATTTTCTGCAACGCAGCAAAAGGCACAGAGATATTGCATAAGTCTGGATAGAGCGGCTTGTTGGAGTTCACTCTATAGTGTTCGGTTCAGTTGACCATTCAGGGTATGGGCTTTGGCGGTGTGCTGGACGACAGCACCTTTTTGCAGCGTGTGGGAAGCTTTTGCCATATAACAGTGAGGGTTTTATAGCTCGTACGTTCTCAATGCGTACGTTCGAACGCCTGATTGCGTTTGTTTAAAGTAGGGCCACCACGTGCAGGTAGCAATCAGACTCGTATACCGGGCCCCAAGCATATATAGTCCCATATATCTTGGACTAATATTTTAGGTCAGTGCCAGTTCATTAGAAAATCCCATACCCTCTGAAAACAATACTGAAAACGCATCAGAAGAAACTAATAGTGAATATAATGAGAGCGACTGTTCCTGGAGGCAATGTAGTACAGGTGCGTCTATTTCTTGCTTTTTTGCAGTGAATTTCATTCAGAGTGCTAAATGTGGTGGCACAGTGGCAGATGCTCGTTGGATTGGTTGCCACACACCTCTTTAGAATCACATTGTCACAGCACGACCACATCCACAATGAGAGTGCTGCTCGTTGCACATAGAACTTACCTAGGTACTTAGGCGCACCCTGTTTATCTTTTTAGGATAAATGCTTACAGACACTTAGATGGCCCGTCTTCACTGAAAGTGCAGGACGTAGCATCTTTTCCACTCGTTTCATTCCCCCGCCATTGTCATCCAAGATGTTCTCAAGTTTCGAAGAGCGACGTTGACGAGGTCCTTCAGCAATATCCAGCCAGCTGAGCTCTCTTGTTCCACTCGTACAGCGATCACATCACCCCATCTCGTTGGCGGCTTCCCTCTAGGGCATCTCTTGGGAACCACTCTAGCGTCCTTTTAGTCCATCTAACGTGAGTTCTTCTCATAATGCAACCGGCTCATCTATGCTGTGCTTTCGATATATATTCCGCTGGGTCGCGAAGGCGGGACATAGCTCTTAAGTCGGAGCTGCGAAGACCAGCTAGGAGTTGTGTGTGCCATTTGAACTGAGACAACTCTCAAGGCTCTGTGGGTAGCGAGTAGCTTCCTAGATGTGGCAGCGCTGTCTGTCTCCGGTGCTTAACAGAACGCTAGGGAAACTGTCGAGTCGAGCACATGGGCACGGAGATTTTGATTCGTTGCTTCCCTGATGGGCAAGAATGCTACAGACGCTGCTCTCATCCTTCTATTCAGTTCCTCCTTCAAGTCGTTTTTCATATTCCATAACTTCTAAGGTAGACGTACCACAAAGTTTCAACGACCTGGAAGCCCTTAGAATTATACTCCTTCGTCCTCGCAGTAGACGTTCTTCATGAACTGCGTCTTCGTTCGGTTTATTCAATCATATTCTCTTTCTTGCCTCGTTCAGTTCCTTCAGCATCGTTTCTGATTCATTGGTACTTCTTGAAAAGAGAACGATGTCATCTGGAAAACGAAGGTAGGAGAAATCTTCCGCCAGCACGTATGACCTTTTCTTTCCAAGCAAGTGATTGTCAGATGGGTACCGTGAAGGGACGGTGGAGAAGCTTTATCGTAGTGGTGCAGCAATTGGCTATTGTCTTGACATACGATGTCTTTACACCTTGATCGACCAGCGCTGACAATACTGCATTCGTCTCTGCGCTGTCGAAGGTTTTCCCATAGTCGACGAAGGTTAGAACAAGGGCAGGCGGTATTCCCTGCAAACCTCTATGACCCTCGACACGGTCTGGGTGTGGTCCAAGCAGCTGAACCCCTGGCGGAATCCAACTTGTTTTTGAGGCTGAGCTTCATCCAGCGTCCTAGATAGGCGCTTGAGAATGACCTTGGTGAAAACTTTGTACAAGACGCTTAGCAAACATATAGGACGGTAGTTCAAAGATGCTCTTGTTCTCGGTGCTCTCATGGATAAGAACGGTTCGCGAGTTCTTCCATTTGTTTGGGATCCATTCTTCCTGCAGATAGGACGTCATGTGCGCCGCTAGAATTACAATAGCGGTTGGTTGTTCCACCACCACGAAGAAAGTCTGCTGATAGAGAAACAGCTCCGGGCGTTGTGTCAGATTTTATGCTCTTGATGGCGACTCGTACTTCCGAATAGAGTGCGAGTCGTTATCAATAGCATGAAATTGTGGTGGAAGTTTGCCAGCGGAAATAATCGGGGCGGCCACTGGATTTGTCGAACGGAGAACGTTCAAGTAGCACTTCTCCTTCATTGTTTCCAACTCACGACGAGAAGAGGTGCGAATTCCGTCTTCGCTCAGCAAGACTGTTGCCGGAATATTACATTTGAGGGGGTCCCTGCGGAACATCCTTTAGGCTCGTACTCCTTTATACAGCTTCCAGAATCTTCTTCTGCCTGTACTTCGGAAGATCCTTCGGCAAAGTTTTTGATCAGCTAGTGTTTACTACTGAGCGCTCAATGCGCAATGCATTCGGATCAAGCCTCAAAGTCCTCCTCACCAGCAATTCCTTGATGGTTTTCGAAATTCATTCCAAGTTTGTCCTGCGCGGCTTTGAGGCGTGTTCAGCACAGGCTCGCAGTCCTCTGAGGAGCAGATTGTAGTGTCGGTCCTCCACGCTGTGCAAGTCATCTTGAGACAAGGACTCCTCGAGCATTCTTCGTACGCGACTTCTTTCCCGATTGGTTGCCGATAGCAGACCTCGTTTTCCACCGTATGGCTAAGTCGTATTTTTGAACGAGGGAGAGATGATAAGAACCACTACAGAAGGATGACACTACCGAGGCGTCACGTAGGCACCACCCCGGTTGGTGAGTATGTGGTTCATCCTCGCGCGAGTCGTGCCATTTGGCGATCCCCATGTCTACGCCTATTTAATGGGATTTCTTCATGTAGAGAATTCCCATGAAAGAGGCCGGCGGAAGACAACAGCTGGCCGAGACGATTGTCGTTTTCATTCCAGCTCCCTAGTCAAAATTTCCTATCCTGTATTCCTCTTCAGCGGCATTTTCTAGTATTGCCTTAGGCTCTCCGACAAGGAATTTATAGAAGGGCTTCTCTATCATTATCATTATGACCTTCATTTCAGATGAGGAAACAACACCTCTAGTAGCAGAATACTATCCCAATGGAAACATCAAAATAGTTCTCCACAATTGTGGAACATTAAAGACTGTATTTTTTCCGGACGGAAGAATAAAGGAAGAATACGACAGGAACGGGACATTGAAAGTAAAGTACAACGAAGACGATGAGCCCAAAGAGGAAGAAGGTCAAAATCACACTGGGCAGGAAAATAGAATTCTCTATACAATTGAAGAACTATCGGAGGATAGTACGAACAACAATATCTAATTATGTGCGTGAAACGCTTTGATCGTTTTCTGGAGTGCTCCCATGTTGAGATTCGTAATGGTAAGTCCGAATTTGATGCAATTCATAGTCAGTACGTGAGCCCTCGTAGGTCTATCGTAACCAAGTAGTTTTCTGTACCGACCCATCCCCTTTTCGCATACCATTAAAAGTGCACTGGTTGGCAGAAGTAAATGTTTAGACGCTAGTAGCCAGAATTATTCTTCGATATAGTAGAAAGAACGTATTCACGTCCGCTTATGATGTGTGCGCGTTAAGAACTACGTCGAACCAAGAACACCTGTCTTAGTTATTTCTGTCATACCAAAACCTGTGACAATGACAAAATGAGGTATTGTCAAAGGCTCATCTCAACAATGTATATGCTTATAGCAATAGAGTTGTGAGCAATGCCTGTCACATCTCACTATAAGAAATTGCCGTTTGCCTTTGTTATCGAGGAAACGATTTAAACAGTGGAGTGTGCGTATGGCAGTGTGTGGTATAACGGCAAACAACGTTTATTTCCCTCACACAACAACAGAGGAAAACATTCAGATACGAAGTGATATGATCGAGAAAAAGAGGATAGTCGTACGCTGCTTACATGAGGCTAGACATAAATATTTCCTTTAATAAAACCACAAATAATGAACGAAAGAACACGGTCGAGAATGAAAGAACGAGAACCCCGGGACCGCT
Source organism: Necator americanus (assembly GCF_031761385.1). Lineage (NCBI taxonomy): Eukaryota > Metazoa > Nematoda > Chromadorea > Rhabditida > Ancylostomatidae > Necator > Necator americanus. Next base: position 2,899,710 of record NC_087376.1, read on the forward strand.
GGCAGCACACGACAAGCCGAAGGAACAAATTCATTGCGTCATGGCGCAAACAGCGAGTTTATGTAAGCCTCATGTAACACTCAGAAAGAGGGAGATTGATACTAGAGACAAACACCTACTCCTCGACAATATTCACAGGAACGTAGTCAGGAATTTCGTCGATCACTTCGATCGGTGGAATGGATTCGAGAATCTCTAAAATGGAAGTCGAGATCTCGTGGCTAAGAGTGGACACCTCGTCAGCTCGTATCTTGTGCATCAATTCGAATCCAGTCCTCAGATATGCGTGCTGGGGAAATCTCTGTAATCAGCATTTGTCATATACGGCTAAACGTAGTAGATTTGACTCGAATGCGAGTTTTGGCGGAACAGCAAAATGAACTGTTGCATAATAAAAGTGTTCTTTAATCTTTCAAAACCGCAGATGTTTGAGATCCAGCGCAGAGCACTTTTCCAGAAAGTGAGGCTTTCGAGAAATTGTAGACGACCCCATTTGGGTCGGTACGAGCGAATATCGCACATCCACTACAACCATCGTCCTCTGCTCCCGCGTACTTGCTTTTTCCTTTCCTACGTCAACCATGCGCTGCGGTAGCGCAATTCAACGCAAGAACAACTTAGTTCGAATCGCGTGTGACGGAATAATTTGGTGCTAATTAGTATGCACCCTACTCCAGAAATAACTACCTTGACGTGACTGTATCTGATCCGTGCCGGATCGCTACTTACCAAAGTCATTCCCAGCATGAGCTTCTCAATTTCGAAACGCAGAGCGCGCAGGCGCTCCACCGCCTTGTCAGGATCGGATACTGTCAACACAGTATTCCCGACCATCATCCTCAACCAAATCAGCAGCTGACGGCAACCAAATATTTTGGCGTTGTCACTCACTAGAATATTAAATGTGAGGTCTGAGTTCGGAATTCAGTCGAACGGTCACTCACCGTGCTCCGCTCTGATTAGCCACTGCTGCAGACCGCACACCTCAAAATTGACGTTCTCCTCCTCCACCGGTGCTTCTCGGTTTAGCAGCACTTGAATCATGTGATCGTGAAAGTTTAAGATCAAATACGCACAATTTTTCGATAGAGTTCGCAATTCTTCTGCAGTTGTCGTTTCCTTGCTCTGGAATATTCCGGAGTTTTCCCCGCACCAGTCAAAGAGTGCAATTTGAGTGAGTAAACAACTAACTACAAGACTTGCGAAATGCTCGATCTTTGCACGAATCAGTTTCTCGTAGACCGTGGCCAACTCGTCGAAACTGTGACTCTTTTGAGTCGACGTAGCATTATTTCTGAGGATCACGTTGTGAGCGTCCAGAGCCATTTCAAGGCAGTCGATGCCCTTAGCCTAAACGCACAGCTTACTGGAACACACACACACACAGTAACGCAAGTGATCGCCTACTTTAACGCTTTCATCCGAGTGCTTCAACAACACCTGCGAAAACATTGTATAGCCGGATGCGACGATAAGAAGACAGCCACCGTACGAGCCGTCCGCAAAATATGGGTGAGGATCACTGGTCTCAAACCTCTTCAGCAAGTTCAGATACTGCATAGTCATCTGGAACAGAAATTATCCACGAATTCTTCTCCGGTTCGCACATTGTTAACCAACAAACCGCAAGCAGAACAGAATGAGCATGGCTATCCGGATCCAAGTCGTTGATCATGCTTCGGAATATCACGGCTGATGTGTACACAAGAGTTGGCAGAACACGGATAACGAGTCTGGTAGCCAATCTACTGTTAATGGGAGACAGCATTGACAGAGCCTGAAAGTGCTGGATTTGTGAATAACGGCCAGAAAAGACGAGAAAGGACACACTTGAACGTCTAATAGTTACTCTATCCGTAAATGTTTTTCGTCGACCTTGATTTTCCTGACCTAGAAGAACATGAGCAAATATAGTGTAAATATACGTACCCTCACGTACAGTATGCGCGCAATTTCCATTTCGTCCAGGGCCTGGAGATAAACAAGACCTCTTCGGTGTTCCCTTACTGAAGGAAAATTCACTTCATTACAAGCAGAGTTATAATGTACAAAGACAGCGCAGTTCGTCCCCACCTATCGGATCAGCTCTATCCTTGTAGATGTCAGCAATTTTCGCAGCAGCGGTGGCAGATGAACAGAAATCACCCACATTCACTTTGGTCCGCTCCGGTGGTGTTTGGTCCCAGAACTCATCCGTTTCATTGGGATGATCTCTTATGAACTCGAAGCACCAGAAATTGAAATACATTTGAAAGTTTCAAGAAATGCCCGGGCTCTATATCGTTAACCAGCGTCATTCTCTCTAAGATGTCGTTTCACAGTCCGGTACAGCACTGGTCCTTATGCATTTGTTCCCTAACTGGAGAAGTTTTCATCTAAACAATTCCAAGCTTGTGGCAAGACTGAGCGATCGCAGGGATATCCGCATAGCCAGAGCATACGCACGGCCGCAAAGGAGTGGTCCTGAGGCGAAGACATGTCACCCAAGAAAGCGTGGTAACGCGTGTTTGTTGATATTTCTGAGAACATACGCAGAAAAAAAAACTTCACATACGTTCGGTCTGTTGTGACACATGTCGAATAAGAATAAGGGAGGTTTTTTTCCTAAGTATTCCGCTGAGAACACACAGTATACAGTATTTTCGATAAAGAAACATTTATACGCGTTGTTTTCAAGCTAACGCACTTCCGAAGCTTTTTCGGACAAAGGCGATGCAAGAAAGGAGGAAACCTGCGCTGGCAACAACGGACGCGTCAGGTAAAAATAAGTGCGGGCTCCGATAAAATTTTATGATGTGGGAAGAAGATTCCTCATTACTCCCTTCGACCTCACCATCACCCTAAACACATAAACCAGAGAAAACGTTCAAAGTTGCTCCTTCTGTAAATGTGCAAATTTGCAGTGATTACTTGTAAGTTAATTTTGAAAAAAAATCCAAATGACAACCTCTCCAAGACGTGTTTACAATAGTCAATTGCTACTTTGCGGTCCTCCAACGCATCTCGAGTAATCCACAAATCCTCGAAATTGAATTCCTCTGAAAAGAAAATCCTGTAGGTGTTCTTGACACATCTAATTACATTTTATGTCACGACACTCCCACATAACAGGAGTTTTGAAATCAATGAAGTGGAGGTTTGGCCGACGTACTGTAAAAAGAAATAATACGGGGTGAACAACGAGGTTGTACCTGACACCGATTCGTCTCCACTTCTAGTAAAATCGTCAATAAAATCCTCCACGCTGTCTTCGTAGTCCTACAAAGTGGGAATGAATCGAAAAAATTACCAGTGAAAAACACCCTCAGACTGCAGGACGACACTAACCGGGTTTCTGTTACCTGCGCCCGTGGCGATGCCGGCTACAATGATACTGAATATGCAAAAATATCTCTTCAAAAGCAAACTAGCCGCAATATGTTGACGAATAACCGGGAAGTTGGAGAGAATCCGAGCTGAAGCGAAAACAGAACCTATTTCAGAAACACAAAAAATAGAACACATTCGAAAAAAAAAACAGTCAGAAAACGAGGCAAAAGGCAGCATTTTCAATTTCAGGTTGTTTCCTGACTCTGCTAATAATAAGGTTCCGATATTCTTCATACTTCAACAGAATAGATGTGTAAATGCTTCTTCCGCGAACTGGATGACGTCCTTTCGATCACCCTCGGCTTCCGATAAGATTGGCAAGGATCTAGAGCTTTTTTGTTTTTGTTTTTGTATTGTACAATTAGTATTATTTTATTGTGTCTATTATGGATGCACATTGGTTCATATGTCGTTGTATTTTCGCTGATAAATGAAATCAATAATGATAAATAATATCCGAAAATCACTAGACAGCCCGTTTGTTGCGCAACAGCGCAGAAGCAGAGGTCACACATTCTTGCACGTGCTTCCTCGAACTCTGGAGCCGTTTGCGTTTCTGATGTCTGCGCAACTGCGACGTATGCTTTTCTGTATGAAATCACTTCGTCGTTGGCGCTGTAGCGCAGTCACTAAGAGGTTCCGCTGAGGCTGTGTATGATCGATAGGAGGTTTGAGTCCGTCCTAGTGCCAACCAGACCTTCAATCCATCCGAGTCGATAAATTGTTGGCAGACGTGTCCGGGAGGATAAAAACACTGACTTGGTACATCACCTCCCTCCCGCATGTACATGTACAGGATAGTTACGCGTTCGTAAAACCTTAAACGATTCTGAACTAAAGTGAACACGATGGTGTATCCGAGGAAGATTGTTCCACGCCAGACACTTTATCCTTAATTCCTCGTCACTTCCTCTGAACACCACGCTGGCTGAATTGGACGCTCGTCGCGGTCACGTGGGTGAAGTTAGTAAAGTTAGGCGCAGAGCCCTACCACTTTCAGGAACCCGCTTGACACGTAGTACTTTCTTCAAGTGAAAGGGACTAGTAGGGAAAACATCGACTTACCACACGTCTTAATGGCAAGAACTGAGAATTTGTATCCCCTCTCGTAGAATCCTTTCTTTATGGAATGTTGTACGTAGATCGTGCAAGCGTTTGCAATGCGAATCATGATGGCGTGACGAAATACGCGACGCATCTCGGCGTGGTCCCCTTCTGAATAAACTCTCCAAATCTGTGAACTTGAAGACGTGACACGATGAAGAGGCACCTGACCTACCTTCAACAAAACTCTTTGCAATCTTGTCATCCGAACCATGATCGAAAAACGCACAAGGAGCATTCTCATCAGATGTCAACTGAAGACATCCCAGCGCCTAAAATTTCTTACCCTAACAGTAAGTTAGTAAATTTCATTCGCTGAGGAAACAGAAGGGGGTGAACTCACTTCTGCACAGTGTCTGAGTACTTCTTCCGCGGCGCTCGTTGGACAGGTGACGTTAATAGGCCAAAACCTTTGGCAGAACCGTCTGTTGGCATCGTCCACCTCAACATTCACATTATCCTTTAAAACAGTTCAATCCAAACTCACTACATACTCAGGAAATGCAGAGAGAAATTAAAGGTGAATCGACCATGCAAAAAGTGAGTAAATTTACTCGTAGGAGATAAGGTGCAGGTCTGAATGCTTCTCCCAGGAGGTCAACTACTTCTCGCAGTAGCGGGACGCAGACGTCTTCATACGGATCTCTTTCCGCAAGCTTCAGGTAGATCCCAGCCAACACGTAGTTGACAGACGCTCGAAGCTAAACAGACACAGGACGCTCCCAAGCGAAGAGCCCATTTCTCACAGGAAGGAACTCAGCACCTCGTGCTTCTCACTATGTTCGACACTCAACAAAGAATTCGCTTGATTGTAAGCAGTTATAGCATCGACGAGCTTCCAGGAACATCCATTCTCACTGAATTCACCATCGCTGTCGTCTGTGGAGATAACAGTGTACATGGTATCAGTTGTGCTGTCCGACGGCGTAACATATTCCGTAGGGGTCTCGCTGACCTAAAACATTGGTCCAACAAGTATCGAAATCCTTGTAGTTGTTGGAGTCTAACATCCTGAAGATCTCAATAGCTCAATAACCCTTCCACGTTCCAATTCACAATACTTTAAACAATCAAAGCTATCGATCCATAAGATACCGATGGATTCTCGATCTCAGTAGTTCGGCGAGCAGAAGAGCAATCTGTGTGTGCATTGGCTGACTCCTCGGAACTCGCATTACTCTAAAATGAGGAACGATTTACCATAACTCAGCCTTGAAAAAAACATTTTCTTCTCTTCTGTATATAATTGAATAATTATTTTTGTATTGCACACGCATTCCTCGTCCAGAGTAAGTCCGAACGAGAACCGAATGAACAGAGCGAATCTCTTTGAAGATATCTTCCATTACTTTTCACTGCCAAGATTCGCGATCAACTGAATTGAGCGGTACCATATCTGGATAGCATTCACGGACCAGGTTACTAGCAAAAGTCGCCCATGATCCTAGCTCCAAATGCTACCAAATCTTCCAATACAAAAAAGAAGCGGAGCAAGAAATTCGTGTACGCCTAAATTGCTCGAAACCCCGTCTCACTGCTTTAAAATAAGGAAAGAACCTTAGAATTCTCAACGTCATTAGTTGCGCTTCCATCGCTACGACCAGTAGATTCCACCACTGCTTCCGAAGGGATTTCGGATGGCTGAACAAATTACTGAATTCCAAAAATTCCGAGAAATTTCACATGTAATAAAGGACAAAAATCCTTCGAAGGATAACCTGTACAGGTGAACTGTCGGCTTCATTCGTTACTCTTTCGCTATCCGATGCAGTGATTGCCGTATCCAATTCGGAAGCGGTCACAGAATCCTAAACATTTAGTCCTCCATCTATAAACATATACGCACCTATACATACTTTTCTTTGCGTTTGCACATAATTCTATCGTAATTGTCGGAGAGAAATACGAGAGTTCACTCCAGTAGTTCGGAATATATTTACAAAGTGACGCGGTATCGAAGGAATCTAAGTTTATAATCAAATTTGCAAATCACCAAAAGTGGAGTATTCAGACACTCATAGGAAAATAAAAAAACCATTTACTAAATTCTACCCAAGACGAATGTTTCTTGAAGAAAGAGCGAAAAAAGCCTCGTTTGAATAAACCAATTTTAATTCTATGGCAGGAACATGGATGAGCAACGCTAGCACCAGAAGAAGTCTGAGGAAGGGGGTGAAGGTGTAATGCTAACTGAAAATTCACTCAGTCGCTCTCTTATTTCTGGAATTGAATCACTAAATCAATGAGCCTTAAGCGTTACTCTTAGATGATCTGTGATATCTAAGCTGAAGTTGCTAAGGGGAAAAAAAGAAGAAAGAGCTCCCGGAAATATGGAGCGCGGTTTAGTGCCCCCTCACCTACATTTTTCCCGGGACCAGCGCTAGCCGGACCTACAGACTGGTCCAGCAACAAAAGTGAGTTGAAAAATGCGAATAATCTCCTTGATTGAATTTATACAAGACCTGGGGATATTCGTTCTCAGTTGCGATGTCTCCACCACAGCTGTCTCCCGATTTCTCGCCAATTTGGATGTTGCTCAAGCGATCCTAAAAAAACAACATAGCCACCACTGTGCTCGCTTCTGTTAACGTTTATAAAAACATTCGAAATAACAACACCAATCCCACAAGAGGTGAAGAAATCTTTCTCATAAACAGGAAACCTGGAGAATCTCCGTTTCGTCAGATATCTGGACAGTGGTGTGGTCAGACGCTGCTTCCGATGACGATGATGATGATGACGATGACGACGATGATGATGACGATGCTGGTGCCACAGAAGTTACAATCTCCTGAAACAGCGAATAAATTCCACAGTACATCATGACTATGACAGCCACCATTGGACAAATCGATAATAACTCAATCACGTCGAGAAACCTCAAAAAACCCTCAATTTCTCCAACAAACCTGGGAATTCCCATCATCTCTTGTCGTATCTTCACCACTGTGATCAGGTCTTGCAGGAACGGCGAGCAGTGAGCCCATTTTCGCTTCGAACACAAATTCACCCTAAATTCATCTCCTTAAGATGTTTCGCATCAAAAGCTTAGGATCCATTCCAAAAACATCTACGATGCACTGAAAATGAGTCAAAAAGTGAGTTTCAAAAGAGGGCGGTATCGTCTATAGAGTAGACAATCAAAAACTAACAGCAAATGCACAAGTCTGTAGGATTACAACGAATTACTGCATGCGATGAGGCAAAGAAAGAGATGTAAGCATTCAGTGTTCTATTGCCCATCGTGTGTCCAAACACGGTATGGCTGGTCCCGCAAAGAATGCACGTGGCATGTGTGGAGGTCGAAAACGCCGGTTTTCGCATTCTAGGGTACTGTAGCAAGTCTTTCCTGAGATCGCTAATCTTTCAGGAGCTTGATCGAGTGATGACGATGTGGTTCATCGTGCACAACGACTTCCAACTGCATAACACTAATGTCTACCGGTGTCGTTGAGTTTCCACGGCTGGATTGAATCCTTGGAAGAGTGGTCACAGAGTTTGTACGCCCCTTTAAACCAAAATGCGAACTACAGAAAACAACCAAATGAGTGGATTTGTGGGTTATGTTCCACGGTAGTACTCCAACAGTACAGGCGACATCACACAGGGAGTTGAACACATGGAATTTCTCCACTGGCTGAATAAATTCGATAGTGACTTCAGGCTAACGTGATCAGGAGGACATGACACTGCTTGAGGTCGAAGAAATTCGAAGAATAAGTTCGAAGCAAACTCCAGAAACAAGCCACACACACAGCACATTTGATCTCAGCGTGCACCTAAAGACGTGAATATGTGCACACGTTTGTCGCGGACTGCCCGCGGGTGGCGATCAGCGATTCCTTAAATTAGGGAGATTTGTTACCACTGTATTAAACTCTCTTGCATTAGGTACCACAGTAGTAATGCACACTGTAAAAGCAACAAAATAGAACACTATAATAGAACGACGAAATTCAGAAACACAACTATCAAAAGTTCCAAAGTCTTCGCAGCGAGTATTTCGTTGCATGAGTTGAAGAATGAATCATTTTGGTAGATGAAAAGTTTTCAAGGTCCCCACTGGAGCTCCAAATGAGGTATCATTTTGAAAAGTTCACCTATTTTGAAGCTGTTGAAGAGCAATTGTCAGTAGGTTCTCTTCATCCTATCGATGTTATTTTTGTGACAAATATTTTTTAGGTCATAAAAGTTTTGGCCCAAAAGGTGAAACGCGAAAAGCAACTGACCAGAAGTACTGTATGAGCTGAATTGAGAACACAACATTATGAGTATATTAACAATGAGTATCTGCTATTTGTAGACCATCAACTCAATACGTTTTCACAATAAAAAACATAACAGTAGCAAGTTTTTATCTGCGGGACTGGTGGTGAGGTCCCTCACAAGAATCACTGCTTAGTCTAAACATCCATCTGGTGAAAATTAGTAAAAGAACAGTACGAAGTAGAAGAATAGGAAATCGCTCCCTATCTTCCGTTTGTATTCCTCATATTTTTAATTTCTTTTCATATAAGCAGAAGAAAAACACGTAAAATTAGAGGGAACCTCTATCCGATACAAAGTTTCACGATCATGAATCGTAGTAAATGGTCTGACGTCACAAGAAAAACAACCATTCAACTACTTTTTTGCTCGGGTAGACTCGATGGGTTTTGTTCTTTCTAATACTTCTAATTGAGTCTTTGAATATGGACAAATTAATCACATCGAATCGCAGCCATACAAACATGCTACACAAGGAAAGCACAGAAAACGATTTGACGTGCTCCAGCAGCACTTTCGCGGACAACAGTCAATGCGTGGGCGACGCCCACGCCTGCTTCGTTCAGCTGTTTCTTTTTGTTTCTTTTTTTGTTGTATTCACTATGTGACCAAATTCATTTCGATTTCAGTGCTATTTAAGTGGACCAGGGAATTCCGCATATTGCGGTAGTCACTATCGCGATCACAACTTACGTTACCTACCTCACTACTTCCTCTCCCTCAACATAGAAAGAAAACCTACTGACAACAGTTTCAAAATAGGTGAACTTTTCAAAATGATACCTCATTTGGAGCTCCAGTGGGGACCTTGAAAACTTTTCATCTACCAAAATGATTCATTCTTCAACTCATGCAACGAAATACTCGCTGCGAAGACTTTGGAACTTTTGATAGTTGTGTTTCTGAATTTCGTCGTTCTATTATAGTGTTCTATTTTGTTGCTTTTACAGTGTGCATTACTACTGTGGTACCTAATGCAAGAGAGTTTAATACAGTGGTAACAAATCTCCCTAATTTAAGGAATCGCTGATCGCCACCCGCGGGCAGTCCGCGACAAACGTGTGCACATATTCACGTCTTTAGGTGCACGCTGAGATCAAATGTGCTGTGTGTGTGGCTTGTTTCTGGAGTTTGCTTCGAACTTATTCTTCGAATTTCTTCGACCTCAAGCAGTGTCATGTCCTCCTGATCACGTTAGCCTGAAGTCACTTTCGTATTTATTCAGCTGGTGAAGAAATTCCATGTGTTCAACTCCCTGTGTGATGTCGGCTGTACTGTTGGAGCACTACCGTGGACCGTAACCAACAAATCCACTCATTTGGTTGTTTTCTGTAGTTCGCATTTTGGTTAAAAGGGGCGTACAAACTCTGTGACCACTCTTCCAAGGATTCATCCAGCCATGGAAACTCAACGACACCGACACGCGTTAGTGTAATGCAGTTGGAAGTCGTTGTGCACGATGAACTGCCCTCGTCGTCATCACTCGATCAAGCTCCTGAAAGATTAGCGATCTCAGGAAAGACTTGCTACAGTACCCTTGAATGCGAAAACCCGGCGTTTTCGACCTCCACACATGCCACGTGTATTCTTTGCAGGACCAGCCATACCGTGCATGGACGCACGATGGGCAATAGAACACTGAATGCTTATATCCTTCTCTTTACCTCACTTGTGCACTTTACTTGTGCATTTGCTGTTTGTTTTTGATTGTCTACTCTATAGACGTTACCGCCCTCTTTTGAAACTCACTTTTTGACTCATTTTTTGTGCGTCGTAGATGTTTTTGGAATGTATCCTAAGATTTTGATGCGAAACATTTTAAAGTGAGGAATTTAGGGTGAATTTGTGTTCGAAGCGAAAATGGGCTCACTGCTCGCCGTTCCTGCAAGACCTGATCACAGTGGTGAAGATACGACAAGAGATGATGGGAATTCCCAGGTTTGTTGGAGAAATTGAGGGTTTTTTGAGGTTTCTCGACGTGATTGAGTTATTATCGATTTGTCCAATGGTGGCTGTCATAGTCATGATGTACTGTGGAATTTATTCGCTGTTTCAGGAGATTGTAACTTCTGTGGAACAAGCATCGTCATCATCATCGTCGTCATCGTCATCGTCATCATCGTCATCGGAAGCAGCGTCTGACCACACCACTGTCCAGATATCTGACGAAACGGAGATTCTCCAGGTTTCCTGTTTATGAGGAAGATTTCTTGACCTCTTGTGGGATTGGTGTTGTTATTTCGAATGTTTTTATAAACGTTAACAGAAGCGAGCACAGTGATGGCTATGTTGTTTTTTTAGGATCGCTTGAGCAACATCCAAATTGGCGAGAAATCGGGAGACAGCTGTGGTGGAGACATCGCAACTGAGAACGAATATCCTCAGGTCTTGTATAGATTTAATCAAGGAGATTACTCGCATCTTTCAATTCCCTTTTGCTCCTGGACCAGTCTGTAGGTCCGGCTAGCGCTGGTCCCGGAAAAAATGTAGGTGAGGGGGGCACTGAACCGCGCTCCATATTTCCGGAGCTCTGTCTTCTTTTTTCTCTTAGCGACTTCAGCTTAGATATCATAGATCATCTAAAACTAACGCTTAGGGCTCAGGGCAGATTTAGTGATTCAATTCCAGAAATAAGAGAGCGACTGAGTGAATTTTCAGTTAGCACTACACCTTAACCCTCCTTCCTCAGACTTCTTCTGGTGCTAGCGTTGCTCATCCATGTTCCTGCCATAGAATTAAAATTGGTTTATTCAAACGAGGCTTTTTTCGCTCTTTCTTCAAGAAACATTCGTCTTGGGTAGAATTTAGTAAATGGTTTTTTTATTTTCCTATGAGTGTCTGAATACTCCACTTTTGGTGATTTGCAAATTTGATTATAAACTTAGATTCCTTCGATACCGCGTCGGTTTGTAAATATATTCCGAACTACTGGAGTGAACTCTCGTATTTCTCTCCGATAATTACGATAGAATTATGTGCAAACGCAAAGAAAAGTATGTATAGGTGTGTATATGTTTATAGATGTAGAAAAATGTTTAGGATTCTGTGACCGCTTCCGAATTGGATACGGCAATCACTGCATCGGATAGCGAAAGAGTAACGAATGAAGCCGACAGTTCACCTGTACAGGTTATCCTTCAAAGGATTTTTGTCCTTTATTACATGTGAAATTTCTCGGAATTTTTGGAATTCAGTTATTTGTTCAGCCGTCTGAAATCCCTTCGGAAGCAGTGGTGGAATCTACTGGTCGTAGTGATGGAAGCGCAACTAATGACGTTGAGAATTCTAAGGTTCTTTCCTTATTTTAAAGCAGTGAGAGGGGGTTTCGAGCAGTTCAGGCGTGCACGAATTTCTTGCTCCGCTTCTTTTTTGTATTGGAAGATTTGGTAGCATTTGGAGCTAGGATCATGGGCGAGTTTTGCTAATAACCTGGTCCGTGAATGCTATCCAGATATGGTACCGCTCAATTCAGTTGATGGCAAATCCTGGCAGTGAAAAGTAATGGAAGATATCTTCAAAGAGATTCGCTCTGTTCATTCGGTTCTCGTTCGGACTGGACGAGAAATGCGTGTGCAATACAAAAATAATTATTCAATTATATATAGAAGAGAAGAAAATGTTTTTTTATGGCTGAGTTATGGTAAATCGTTCCTCATTTTAGAGTAATGCGAGTTCCGAGGAGTCAGCCAATGCACTCACAGATTGCTCTTCTGCTCGCCGAACTACTGAGATCGAGAATCCATCGGTATCTTATGAATCGATAACTTTGATTGTTTAAAGTATTGTGAATTGGAACGTGGAAGGGTTATTGAGCTATTGAGATCTTCAGGATGTTAGACTCCAACAACTACAAGGATTTCGATACTTGTTGGACCAATATTTTAGGTCAGCGAGACCCCTACGGAATATGTTACGCCGTCGGACAGCACAACTGATACCATGTACACTGTTATCTCCACAGACGACAGCGATGGTGAATTCAGTGAGAATGGATGTTCCTGGAAGCTCGTCGATGCTATAACTGCTTACAATCAAGCGAATTCTTTGTTGACTGTCGAACATAGTGAGAAGCACGAGGTGCTGAGTTCCTTCCTGTGAGAAATGGGCTCTTCGCTTGGGAGCGTCCTGTGTCTGTTTAGCTTCGAGCGTCTGTCAACTACGTGTTGGCTGGGATCTATCTGAAGCTTGCGGAAAGAGATCCGTATGAAGACGTCTGCGTCCCGCTACTGCGAGAAGTAGTTGACCTCCTGGGAGAAGCATTCAGACCTGCACCTTATCTCCTACGAGTAAATTTACTCACTTTTTGCATGGTCGATTCACCTTTAATTTCTCTCTGCATTTCCTGAGTATGTAGTGAGTTTGGATTGAACTGTTTTAAAGGATAATGTGAATGTTGAGGTGGACGATGCCAACAGACGGTTCTGCCAAAGGTTTTGGCCTATTAACGTCACCTGTCCAACGAGCGCCGCGGAAGAAGTACTCAGACACTGTGCAGAAGTGAGTTCACCCCCTTCTGTTTCCTCAGCGAATGAAATTTACTAACTTACTGTTAGGGTAAGAAATTTTAGGCGCTGGGATGTCTTCAGTTGACATCTGATGAGAATGCTCCTTGTGCGTTTTTCGATCATGGTTCGGATGACAAGATTGCAAAGAGTTTTGTTGAAGGTAGGTCAGGTGCCGTTTCATCGTGTCACGTCTTCAAGTTCACAGATTCGGAGAGTTTATTCAGAAGGGGACCACGCCGAGATGCGTCGCGTATTTCGTCACGCCATCATGATTCGCATTGCAAACGCTTGCACGATCTACGTACAACATTCCATAAAGAAAGGATTCTACGAGAGGGGATACAAATTCTCAGTTCTTGCCATTAAGACGTGTGGTAAGTCGATGTTTTCCCTACTAGTCCCTTTCACTTGAAGAAAGTACTACGTGTCAAGCGGGTTCCTGAAAGTGGTAGGGCTCTGCGCCTAACTTTACTAACTTCACCCACGTGACCGCGACGAGCGTCCAATTCAGCCAGCGTGGTGTTCAGAGGAAGTGACGAGGAATGAAGGATAAAGTGTCTGGCGTGGAACAATCTTCCTCGGATACACCATCGTGTTCACTTTAGTTCAGAATCGTTTAAGGTTTTACGAACGCGTAACTATCCTGTACATGTACATGCGGGAGGGAGGTGATGTACCAAGTCAGTGTTTTTATCCTCCCGGACACGTCTGCCAACAATTTATCGACTCGGATGGATTGAAGGTCTGGTTGGCACTAGGACGGACTCAAACCTCCTATCGATCATACACAGCCTCAGCGGAACCTCTTAGTGACTGCGCTACAGCGCCAACGACGAAGTGATTTCATACAGAAAAGCATACGTCGCAGTTGCGCAGACATCAGAAACGCAAACGGCTCCAGAGTTCGAGGAAGCACGTGCAAGAATGTGTGACCTCTGCTTCTGCGCTGTTGCGCAACAAACGGGCTGTCTAGTGATTTTCGGATATTATTTATCATTATTGATTTCATTTATCAGCGAAAATACAACGACATATGAACCAATGTGCATCCATAATAGACACAATAAAATAATACTAATTGTACAATACAAAAACAAAAACAAAAAAGCTCTAGATCCTTGCCAATCTTATCGGAAGCCGAGGGTGATCGAAAGGACGTCATCCAGTTCGCGGAAGAAGCATTTACACATCTATTCTGTTGAAGTATGAAGAATATCGGAACCTTATTATTAGCAGAGTCAGGAAACAACCTGAAATTGAAAATGCTGCCTTTTGCCTCGTTTTCTGACTGTTTTTTTTTCGAATGTGTTCTATTTTTTGTGTTTCTGAAATAGGTTCTGTTTTCGCTTCAGCTCGGATTCTCTCCAACTTCCCGGTTATTCGTCAACATATTGCGGCTAGTTTGCTTTTGAAGAGATATTTTTGCATATTCAGTATCATTGTAGCCGGCATCGCCACGGGCGCAGGTAACAGAAACCCGGTTAGTGTCGTCCTGCAGTCTGAGGGTGTTTTTCACTGGTAATTTTTTCGATTCATTCCCACTTTGTAGGACTACGAAGACAGCGTGGAGGATTTTATTGACGATTTTACTAGAAGTGGAGACGAATCGGTGTCAGGTACAACCTCGTTGTTCACCCCGTATTATTTCTTTTTACAGTACGTCGGCCAAACCTCCACTTCATTGATTTCAAAACTCCTGTTATGTGGGAGTGTCGTGACATAAAATGTAATTAGATGTGTCAAGAACACCTACAGGATTTTCTTTTCAGAAGAGTTCAATTTCGAGGATTTGTGGATTACTCGAGATGCGTTGGAGGATCGCAAAGTAGCAATTGACTATTGTAAACACGTCTTGGAGAGGTTGTCATTTGAATTTTTTTTCAAAATTAACTTACAAGTAATCACTGCAAATTTGCACATTTACAGAAGGAGCAACTTTGAACGTTTTCTCTGGTTTATGTGTTTAGGGTGATGGTGAGGTCGAAGGGAGTAATGAGGAATCTTCTTCCCACATCATAAAATTTTATCGGAGCCCGCACTTATTTTTACCTGACGCGTCCGTTGTTGCCAGCGCAGGTTTCCTCCTTTCTTGCATCGCCTTTGTCCGAAAAAGCTTCGGAAGTGCGTTAGCTTGAAAACAACGCGTATAAATGTTTCTTTATCGAAAATACTGTATACTGTGTGTTCTCAGCGGAATACTTAGGAAAAAAACCACCCTTATTCTTATTCGACATGTGTCACAACAGACCGAATGTATGTGAAGTTTTTTTCTGCGTATGTTCTCAGAAATATCAACAAACACGCGTTACCATGCTTTCTTGGGTGACATGTCTTCGCCTCAGGACCACTCCTTTGCGGCCGTGCGTATGCTCTGGCTATGCAGATTTCTCTGCGATCGCTCAGTCTTGCCACAAGCTTGGAATTGTTTAGATGAAAACTTCTCCAGTTAGGGAACAAATGCATAAGGGCCAGTGCTGCAGCGGACTGTGAAACGACACCTTAGAGAGAATGACGCTGATTAACGATATACAGGCCGGGCATTTCTTGAAACTTTCAAATGTATTTCACTTTCTGGTGCTTCGAGTTCATAAGAGATCATCCCAATGAAACGGATGAGTTCTGGGACCAAACACCACCGGAGCGGACCAAAGTGAATGTGGGTGATTTCTGTTCATCTGCCACCGCTGCTGCGAAAATTGCCGACATCTACAAGGATAGAGCTGATCCGATAGGTGAGGACGAACTGCGCTGTCTTTGTACATTATAACTCTGCTTGTAATGAAGTGAATTTTCCTTCAGTAAGGGAACACCGAAGAGGTCTTGTTTATCTCCAGGCCCTGGACGAAATGGAAATTGCGCGCATACTGTACGTGAGGGTACGTATATTTACACTATATTTGCTTATGTTCTTCTAGGTCAGGAAAATCAAGGTCGACGAAAAACATTTACGGATAGAGTAATGACTAGACGTTCAAGTGTGTGTTTTTCTCGTCTTTTCTGGCCGTTATTCACAAATCCAGCACTTTCAGGCTCTGTCAATGCTGTCTCCCATTAACAGTAGATTGGCTACCAGACTCGTTATCCGTGTTCTGCCAACTCTTGTGTACACATCAGCCGTGATATTCCGAAGCATGATCAACGACTTGGATCCGGATAGCCATGCTCATTCTGTTCTGCTTGCGGTTTGTTGGTTAACAATGTGCGAACCGGAGAAGAATTCGTGGATAATTTCTGTTCCAGATGACTATGCAGTATCTGAACTTGCTGAAGAGGTTTGAGACCACTGATCCTCACCCATATTTTGCGGACGGCTCGTACGGTGGCTGTCTTCTTATTGTCGCATCCGGCTATACAATGTTTTCGCAGGCTTTGTTGAAGCACTCGGATGAAAGCGTTAAAGTAGGCGATCATTTGCGTTACTGTGTGTGTGTGTGTTCCAGTAAGCTGTGCGTTTAGGCTAAGGGCATAGACTGCCTTGAAATGGCTCTGGACGCTCACAACGTGATCCTCAGAAATAATGCAACGTCGACTCAAAAGAGTCACAGTTTCGACGAGTTGGCCACGGTCTACGAGAAGCTGATTCGTGCAAAGATCGAGCATTTCGCAAGTCTTGTAGTTAGTTGTTTACTCACTCAAATTTCACTCTTTGACTGGTGCGCAGAAAACTCCAGAACATTCCAGAACAAAGAAACGACAACTGCAGAAGAATTGCGAACTCTATCGAAAAATTGTGCGTATTTGGTCTTAAACTTTCACGATCACATGATTCAAGTGCTGCTAAACCGGGAAGCACCGGTGGAGGAGGAGAACGTCAATTTTGAGGTGTGCGGTCTGCAGCAGTGGCTAATCAGAGCGGAGCACGGTGAGTGACCGTTCGACTGAATTCCGAACTCAGACCTCACATTTAATATTCTAGTGAGTGACAACGCCAAACTATTTGGTTGCCGTCAACTGCTGATTTGGTTGAGGATGATGGTCGGGAATACTGTGTTGACAGTATCCGATCCTGAGAAGGCGGTGGATCGTCTGCGTGCTCTGCGTTTCGAAATTGAGAAGCTTATGCTGGGAATGACTTTGGTAAGTAGCGATCCGGCACGGATCACATACAGTCACGTCAAGGTAGTTATTTCTGGAGTAGGGTGCATACTAATTAGCACCAAATTATTCCGTCACACGCGATTCGAACTAAGTTGTTCTTGCGTTGAATTGCGCTACCGCAGCGCATGGTTGACGTAGGAAAGGAAAAAGCAAGTACGAGGAAGCAGAGGACGAGGGTTGTAGTGGATGTGCGATATTCGCTCGTACCGACCCAAATGGGGTCGTCTACAATTTCTCGAAAGCCTCACTTTCTGGAAAAGTGCTCTGCGCTGGATCTCAAACATCTGCGGTTTTGAAAGATTAAGGAACACTTTTATTATACAACAGTTCATTTTGCTGTTCCGCCGAAACTCGCATTCGAGTCAAATCTACTACGTTTAGCCGTATATGACAAATGCTGATTACAGAGATTTCCCCAGCACGCATATCTGAGGACTGGGTTCGAATTGATGCACAAGATACGAGCTGACGAGGTGTCCACTCTTAGCCACGAGATCTCGACTTCCATTTTAGAGATTCTCGAATCCATTCCACCGATCGAAGTGATCGACGAAATTCCTGACTACGTTCCTGTGAATATTGTCGAGGAGTAGGTGTTTGTCTCTAGTATCAATCTCCCTCTTTCTGAGTGCTACATGAGGCTTACATAAATTCGCTGTTTGCGCCATGACGCAATGAATTTGTTCCTTCGGATTGTCGTGTGCCGCCAGCGGTCTCGGGGTTCTCGTTCTTTCATTCTCGACCGTGTTCTTTCGTTCATTATTTGTGGTTTTATTAAAGGAAATATTTATGTCTAGCCTCATGTAAGCAGCATACGACTAGCCTCTTTTTGTCGATCATATCACTTCGTATCTGAATGTTTTCCTCTGTTGTTGTGTGAGGGAAATAAACGTTGTTTGCCGTTATACCACACACTGCCATTCGCACACCTCCACTGTTTAAATCGTTTCCTCGATAACAAAGGCAAACGGCAATTTCTTATAGTGGGATGTGAAGGGCACTGCTCACAACTCTATTGCTATGAGCATATATATTGTTGTATGGTTGAGATGAGCCTTTGACAATACCTCATTTTGTCATTGTCACAGGTTTTGGTATGACAGAAATAACTAAGACAGGTGTTCTTGGTTCGATGTAGTTCTTAACGCGGACACATCATAAGCGGGCGCGAATACGTTCTTTCTACTATATCGAAGCATAATTCTGGCTACTAGCGTCTAAACATTTACTTCTGCCAACCAGTGCACTTTTAATGGTGTGCGAAAAGGGGATAGGCCGATACAGAAAACTACTTGGTTACGATAGGCCTACGAGGGATCACGTAGTGACTATGAATTGAATCAAATTCGGACTTACCATTACGAATCTCAACATGGGAGCAGTCCAGACAACGATCAGAGCTCTCCACTGTGCGTTCATTTGGTGACTGTTCGTATTTGGCGTAGATATCTGCGCCGCAGGACATGTTCACGTGTTTAGACACGTGTGATCATGAAATAGCGCGTTTACGCACGGAATAGCCACGGTGAGAAAATGGTTGAGGACTGCACGCATTTTGCTATCTTTGGTATTCTATTCTTCTATTTGGTCCAAAAGTATTCTAATGCTATTTAGGATTCTTGAGCGGATTTGGGATTTTTAGTCAGGTATCGTACAGCCGACGACTCTCATCAGTGAGACCTTCATCCTTTTTGGGGACATGTCGATACAACAGCGTCCCGGACCCCATCTGGTATAGTCGACTCGAAACGACATGAAGCTTGATACAGTTGTATGAGCGAGTGCACTCGAAGCGCCGCGCTGGAGCTTGCGGCTGCGATCGGGGTGGGACCATCGCGAACTTCAGCGATTGTCGTTTTGACGCGTCTATACCACTCCCTAAATCTGCATACTGCCTTTGCAATGTTTCGTATAGACAGAGATGAGAGAGGCTTTCGGAGATTTTCAAACTTCGTCACGGGACCTGAGCATGATATTCAAGAGAGCCTCTCGAGCATAATGTGGTCATTTTTCGCGAAAGCGACTTGTCCCTGACGACCCTGGACAAAACCGGCACAAGGGTCCTGATCAGGGGAAACCTATTCCGATTGTGCTAGGATTGAGCCGCTAGCGTTGAATCCGATGACTTTGTCGTATTATCATCTTTTATAACTTGTATATTACTGTTATTCACTTGAAAGTCTTTCGTTATGAACGAATTATGTTGTTGCAAGGAAAATATCATGGATCTTGCTAGAGTTAAAAGCTCCATTTCATAAAGATCCTCACGAAAGCTGGATTGTTTCTTTGTAGGGATAATTTTGTCAATTTATATTCTTCTTATTTTTCTAGTGACAATTTATCTCGTCCGATTCACTTGATTTAGAGTCGGCGTCGATTTTTTTTTTTTTTTTGCTTGGATAACTAATAAGCATATACTTCTACTTCACGTTTTCTACATCACGTTCGTCTTCTCCTTCGTTTACGTTGCCTCAGGCGAATAGTACGCGTCCGCGCAAGAAAAATCAACTATGTATCGTTGGAATTAGTTATTTTGCACTGTTTTGGTCAGGGATATGAAGTTTTTCTGGATTCTTCTTCTCGTTGTTGTTCTTCATCTTCATTTACTCTCACAAGCATTAGGATTTTTTGTGAAGGGATTATTTTGTCATGTTACTGTATAGGATCGAATTATACAGTTTTAAACGGGAGTGTTCCATCGTCTGGCTCCGGATTTAGTGGCAATCGTAGCGTCTGCAGCTGACTTTCACACCCGGTTACGGTCCCTGTTGTCCCTCAAGCTGTTCTTGATAATCAGTTCATTTTTAATACAATCAAAGCTTTATCCATCTAATTCGAGTGTTTTCGATACGTGTCGAATTGTACTTTATTGATTATTTTTCGCATAGTTCCTCATTAACACACTCAGAACATTCGCAACATTCAGATCTTCTCTCATCCAACCGCTCTCCATTGCTGAAGCCGTGAGTCAAAATATACCTCATAGCTAACTTCCAAGTACTTTTATTGTATTGTTGATGTTTACAGTTGTATCCAGAACGTTTATTGTTCCCAAATAGAAATTATTGTTTAGAAAATGGGACGCTCTAAGAAAGTTGTATCATCACCTACTGCTACCGCTGTCGAACCTGTTGCAGCGCCAGCGGAAAAACTTCAGAATCCGAACGGAGCTATTGGAGATGAACGCCCGAGACATAACAAACTTGTTGAAGCCTTAGCTTTATATACTGAAGCGAATTCCCGACTATCCTTATTGTATCAGGAAAAGAAAGAGGTTGGTAGTGTTTCATTTGAAGTTTTTTTTGTGCATATATTATATCCAGGGTAATTTTAAGTTGTATTCAGCTTCGTGCATGTGTTAACTATGTGTTGGCTGGTATCTATTTGAAATTTGCGGAGAAAGATTCGAACGAAGATGTTTGCCCGGCGTTACTCCAGGAATTGAATCGATTACTGTCAATTACTTCGTTCAGAGCTCCATCTTATCTTTTGCAGGTAAAACCTCTCTAAACCTCATTTCAACTCATTTCACAAACTTTCAGAAGACGTCGGTTGCATCTGTTCTTTCGTTCTTCTCTTCAGTTCCTATATTAGAGTACATCCAAAATCAATAAATTTCAGGATAATACTGTGACACAGAGGGGTTCCGCTGCTGTTGATGTTAAGAAAAGAGTATGGCCATCTAATATCACGTCTCCAACGGATGCTGCTGGTGAAGTATTGAAACATTGTGCTGAGGTTCTCTTTTCGAGTCTTCTGTTCTCCTCACGAAATGATCTTCAATGAGGAAATTTTCCTCATACGTTCAGGCTTTGGCTTGCCTTCGTGGACGTTCGTCTACGAGACCTGCTACTTGTATATTTTTCCCACATGGTTCTGATGATATATTGGTCAAGGGAAGCGTCAAACGTCAGTTTGATTTTAATGCATATTTTTTATGTTTTTTTTTCAGTTCTTCTTCTTATAGTTTCAGGATGAGTTCAATAGTTTTGGTTTTTTTTACTCAACTCGATGTTCGAGAATAATTTGGATATGAAAATAACGGCGGCTAACATTTGAGAAACGACATTGAATATGTTGCCTTTTTCCAGGTTTTTGTGGAAGCATCGTGGGAACTGTACAGTAGGATCAAAACGACATGAAACACGGTGCAATTGCATAAGTGTAATCTAGCTGGGACCTTTGCTAACACTAATCCTCGCTGAAGTTTTCGATGGTCCCACCTGAACTCTGCACTCCGTACGCTTCAAGCGCAACCTCTTACGCAAGCGCGCCGTACTTTATTTCGTTTTAACCATACCGTAACGATATTGCGCTATGAAATTCTCGTTTGTTAACCGCATTCTAAGCGATCGCATTGATCCGCAAAACCGCGTTGCAAAGGCCGTAGTGCGGTTACTATAGGAACAGCAAACAGAGATCTACATAACTAACGCTTTACGCTACCTTACCAAACCAGTATTTTACACGATTGGGCTATGAAAAAACGAGCAAAAACTTTAATATCTGACTTTCTTTGCTTTGAAATAGACGGAAAAATGATTGTTCCTGTCAGGACCAACTTGATCTACAGAGTGCGCGAACAGTTTCGATTGGTATGTCAAATTTTTTTCCCGCAATTTTCGCCTTTCTCATCATAGCATGGGATTGTATCCACTTGAATTCCCCTTCCGATTGCAGAATAGTGTTTGTTGGATTTTTTTTTTTCTCAAGGGAGTGTTACATCCACAACGTCCCAACTTCAGAATACTGATTCAGAAGGCGATTATGCATCGATGTGTCGTGCATTTCGTAATTCTATTATTATCCGTTGTGCAAATGGCTACACAATCTATATATTGGATGCCCTAAAAAAGTCTCATTTTGATGCTGGATATAAGTTCACGGTCCTTGGAATTCAAGCGTGTGGTTAGTGATTACGTTTATTTCTACTATTCATTTTATTCATTAGAACCTTTCACTTTATTTTTGTTTCGTTCAGCACGAATTCTTTCAAAATCGCCAGTTCCTCGTCATCGTACTTCTGCTATTTTGCTTCTGAAAAGATTCCTTAGCACATATAGCATTTTTGTCGCCGGGATTTTTAGAAAACCTGGAGATTCGACACCGGTTAGTGTTAAATTTACTCTTTTTACTTTGTTCTGTTGTCTGTAAATTGAAGCAGTAGACTTCGCCGACAAATTAGTTGTAATTTCTAGGAAAGTCAAAGGCGTATTCGCGATTTTGCCAAGCTTATCGAATCTTTTAAGGGAACGGTTTACGCAGGTACTCAATTTTTTTATTTTATTTATTTTATTTTTCTCCAAATTACAATCCTCGGGATCTATCAATGGGAAACATTCTGTAAAATAAATTCTCGTATTAATGACAGGAATTTATTACAGACACTGTAAGATTTGAAGACTTATGGATCAGGGGAATTCATATTGAAAACCACTTTAACGCTCTACAACACTGTAAATACTCCATGATAAGGTTGTCGTTTATATTCATTAGTAATAGCATTTTCCTATAGATGCATTAAGTGAGTTTATATTTGTTCAAACTTCTCCCCTATTTTTACTTAATGAGTGGAGTTCAGTTATAACCTCAGGCGTTTGAGTATATGTTTACTGGATTCGTTTGCTATGACGAAGAACCTCGTATTGTTCGATGTTATCCTCTCAATTGCTTTTTTAACTTTGTCATAATACTCTTTTCTTGATAAAATACAAGAATTTTGAATTATTTTTTTTTCTGATGTTCGAACTTCGTGACCGAATATCCTGATAACATCGTTGACATCAACTCATCTCCTATCCGACCAGAACGATTTTGTGTTGGTATAGTGGATGTCGGGATTACCGCAGCAGCTGCGGAGAAGGTTGCAGATGTCTTCGCACTTCATGCTGAACAAATAGGTTAGAGCAGATTAGATTCCATGTTTGATTTTTTTTTTTACCAATTTGCTATGAATCTCCTTAGTTCGAGGAACCGACAGAGGATCTGAGTATAAAGAAGCTTTGGATGAATTGGAGATTGCGCGTGTACTGTTCACTCAGGTATGTGCTTATTTTCATGGATTTTTGGTTGTTAGGAAAATTTATCTCTTCGAACTGTTTTGATCTGATTTTTACAACTAGAAGTTGCGTAGATAGTATTTTATTTGCACCTTACCTCATTTTCATATGAGGTAAGGACCTTATTTTTGATGAGCTCTTCTTGAATGAATTGGGCTTTCGAAAATTAATGAACGAATTTGACGATGAAGATGAAGGGAACAATCCTTTGAAATTTTCTAAAATTTTGTGACTTTGCTTTGTTGAGCGATTCATCACCAAGACTTTTTCAGTCTCTGGATCTTCTTAATAATATTGACGAGAAGTTCGTGTACAAGTCTAGAGCTCGGATTATGACTCATTTTATATCGGTCTGTGCACTAGAATTTAATAGCGTGAAAGACGATACCAGGGTCACCAATCAACACCAAATCCTTATAGAAGAGGTTTTTTTGTGTACGAACTCAATATCTCATGACAAGTCTTCTGTTCTCTTTTTTTTCGCAGGTGACAAATCAGTATGAAAGAATTATAAGACTACTGGAGACAGAAAAATCCTCGTCTGGCTTCGAAGAAAGCATATATCGCAACTGTCTCCTCTCGATCGGATCGATATACATCTTATTCTCAGACTATTTTTCTGAGCATCCTCACAGAAGTGTTAAGGTCTTTAGTTATCGACTAGATTCTGACCATTCTTTCTATTCTTTACATCGACAAGTTTCAGGAAAAGTGTATGGAATTCACCGAAATATCCTTGAGAGCTTACAAAGCTATGTTGGAAAGAGATATGCCGATGCTCCAAAGAGTTGACATTTCTGAAGATATGATCTCTCTTTACGATGATATGATTATCGCGAAAACCTCTGCTCTGGAAAGTCTTGAAGTGAGTTTTTTTAGTTATTATTAACTTCAAGAGTTTCTGGAAGGATATCCTCTATTTTAGCGTCGTGGAAACGCCAACCGACAAGAGCTTCGTGCTGCGGCAAAAGATTGCTACAAGTTCATTTTGAAGATGTATGATCATGTGCTCAGACTGATTTTACGTCAGGATGTGCCGGCGAGTGAGAGAAATTTCACATTCAAAATTTGCGAATTGCAACATCAACTTATCGAAATGAATTACGGTATGTAATTTAGGTTACAATATGTTTTACATTATATTCTCTTGTAACTTTGTAGTATCAAGTTTTAGTCAAAGATGGTGTGAAAATATTTGGTTGTCGTCAAGTGCTGTGTTGGCTAAGGGTGCTGGCTGGTGTTATCGTTGAAGCGAACAGTGATCTTTATGACTCAGTGGAGCGTTTGAATGAGTTATGGCGCCAACTTCAAAGAATGATATCTGCTATGGTGAAAGTTAGTGAAATTAAAGTTAGGAACTAGAAAGGTTACTCCGGAAAAGGAAGAATAGAATTAAAGGCTAGCAAAATTGCGTGACCTTTCCTAACTAACGATCTTCGCACAGAAAATGGGGCAGGGCATAGGACCTTTTGTTCTTTTCTTCGCTAATCATTCCTGGGCCCTAGCTGTATGTATCTGTTAGTGGTTTCCACAATCGAATCCTATAACAAATCACATGTAATCTCCAACCTCCCCCGAATTACCTCAGCGCACTCGTAAGTTAGGAAGTTTTTTATGCCGGGAATGTTTTTTTTTTAATATTTATGTCTTTACCTTTTATTTCTTGAACTATAGGCCAACGTTTGTTCTAGAAAATACCTCAATCCGAATTTCTAAAGACCGCAATCGAAGGTGTGAACATCGAGTCGGTAGTGGACGTCAACGCTTTCTCCAAGATCATCCAGGATTCTATTGGAAAAACTATCAATTCTATCCCAGAAATTGATAGTAAGGATATTAAGGAGATTCCTGACTACTCGGATATGTTGGTCATTAAATAGCTGTCTGGTGTTGATTAGTACTTGTTGCTTAGCTTTTTTTTTTCTTTAGTGGTAGCATGGAGCCTATATATCCACAACATACATAGTTCCAGAATTTCTCTAGCTTTTCTTGTCTCTAGCATATTTGATTCCTTTTTTGCGTTTATGTGGCGGAATTTTTCTCAATTCCTTTCATCACTTAAGAATTACTTTTTGTCTTTCCAAAGCATATACTGTTATGTTTGTTTGTTGGAATGAGATTGCTAAGCCTCATGTTAAGTGCCGGTTCATGTTCATTCACTATGTAATTGTTTTGTTTTCTTGTTTATTATTTTATAGCTCTAGTAGATCTTATTTTTGGACGTAGTCGTTTTTTTTTGTGCAAACGGCTTTGTTTTCTTCTATTATTCTATTATTTTGTTAATGTAAAGTCTCATAAATAAAGTTCAGCTACCCAAAATAGCTTTTTTTTTTCTCCTGTGATTTTTTTATTCATCATCTTTTTGCAAGGTCTCTGATGAGGTGGATTGAGAGGGTTGCCAAATAAGTAAGGTATTATATTAGTATTGCATATAAGTGAAGTATAGCAAGGTATCCGTGAATTTTATTTAATGTTTGAAGAATAACGTTTGATTTGTTTTCAATTAATTGTTCTGTTATCCAGTACTTATGGCTCCAATTATTATCATAGTTACGGCAAATTTATAGAAAATATTCATTGCAAAATTCTATCCAGACTATCATCATTTGTAGCCCGTAAGTCTTTTAACAACACTATTTTGAACATGAGATCAAAATGTGAGGGATTCTTCCATCAAATCGGACCGAAACTAGGGCTTCCATCTCTCTTTGAGTATCCTCGTGCGGTGCTAAATTGGAAACATTGGCGCGTGAAATCTTCTCCTTTGATAAGAAATTCGAGAATTTTCTTAGAAGATTTCTTCCCCGTGAAATTCTTTCCACAAGCCGAGCAATCAATTCTTTGGGTAAAAAATGTTCAGGGCTAGATTTCAGGATGGCGTATTCTTGAACAGGATCATATTTGATTTTTCTCAAGCCACAGGTGAGACGCACTAATATAAGCTTTGTCTCTTTGGATCGATTTTGTTTTGTACATACATAAATACAGTATTATTTAGAAATTTTATATCTAACAAAATTCTGGAGTGGTGATGCTGTCTCTCCCATTCGTTGTCAGATGCGGTGCGTATTACCGCCCTCACATACGTGACCCGTTGTTAGGTGTCTTGTAGGGGAATTCTCCTCGCAATGACCGTTCTCCTCGCAGTTTAGGACAATTAGGGTGGAGTTGACCGCAAATTAAGACTTGATCTACACCTCTAACCTATATATTTCAATAGAGAGATACCAACATCGGCAATATCGGTATCCTGCCTTTAAGGATGAGGGAGCTGCTGTTCTTCAACAAACACTTTTGAGGTATAGTTTGAACGACCGAACAAACTGCTCGAAAAGTCATTCTCGAAGGATTCCGTGGACAAACATCGATGATTTTACGGGGCATCAGAAGCTTATCGTCTTTATATCGGCTTTTCTTCAGAGCATCAGCGATCTGATCGACGGGTGCTCCGTGATGGGGCGGAGTCCAGAGGCGAGGCTAGCAAATACGGCCAATGTCCTCGTCCTATCCTCTCCGATCGTATTCGATCTTCAGGGTCGACGAGCTTTCTTTGATACTTTTGCAACTCTTCGTTTCATTATGCGGTTCAATGTACTTAACCATTCTTGAATTTAATTAATTTTACTTTTTATTATCCTAGAATGAAAGGACTACTGATTACGTATGGCTAGAGTTTGATCCCCAGGATCCCAAAAATTCCCACATTTTCTCTCAATTCCTTCATTACTACGGTGTAATCTATTCGAGAATAGTCTTTTTCCAATGGACCCCGTATACCTGGCGCTGGGGCATCCAGAGAATCGACAAACGAACCGGCCACCATGGATCAGGTGTCCGGTGGGTCCAGCCGAAACATATAATCCTCTTGTTCATTATTTGTTCGAACATAACGGCCGGTCTAAAACGATTAACCGTTGGTGCTTGGACTTCTAAATGCATTCCTATGCCTCCAGCCATCTTTTCTTCTTTCATCGTTCCAAACGCTGTAGCAACGGTTGCCATACACTTGTATTTTTGCAGAAAACGGACGATCGGGACGTTTTTAATGCATTCCTCCAATTTTATCCGAAAAATTGGAATAACAAGAAGAGCACAAAAATGTTTCAGTTGAAGAAAAGTGTTTTTTTTTATTCACTTCTATTCACGGGGAACGTGTTATCAGTATCAAAATATAAATTATAAGGGAAATTCTATGAAATTCCAAAATTATTTACAAAATTATTTTTATGTCAGAATTCAAAAATTGCTTGTTTTTCTTTAATAGGTTGGAACAAGAGAACAGTTTTTATAATTTTCTTTTCTCCGATGCGAACTTGACCTATTTTCATGGATCTTCGAAGATTCGAGATTTGTTGCGGGCGGCGTGGAAGAGCACGACAACGAAAATTTCTTAGATTTGCGGCTATATAAATATAAGGAACTTGGAAAGTTTCCATAGTTATTTTCACGGAATTTTTCAAATGATTGAAAAAAACCTGTTCGACAGAATATTGAATCGATGTCAAAATCTGGAGAAATTCTTTCATCTTCCCTTTTTCTCTATGACTATTTTCTTAATTGTGTCGAGTAATCGTAATTCTAGGATACAGGGTACAGAGATCATGTCTTTAAAGTCCTTGGTTTCGCCATCAGGTTTTCCAGAAACATGATTCAACAAACATTCCCCACTTCATTCTAAAAAGATTCGGGAGACTTCCTGGAAGGGTTTGGTTGTCGGGACGGACCATGGTGTAGTGTTCTTTGAATGACCAGTTCTGCTGGTCGCACCTGAGCGCTTCTCGTTTTTGTTTGCAAACGAGCACGTTTATTGTCTCGAGCGCTTTTCAAGGGAGAACTCTAAGCTCATCCGCATCACTGCTTCCCAACTTCTCACATTTCAAGTAGCCCCCACCACTTAAATCAACCGCTCCACTCAAAACTTTCACTTCATCACAACTAGTTTCCCAAAAAAAAAAAACGACAAAAATTTGACAATAAACTGACCCAAATCCGTGAGAAAAACAGGATTTTGTTTACTTTCCGATTTCGACGATATCCCAGTTAGCATGGTTTACTGACATTTGCTCATTAATGGTTCGTCCGGTGGTTTTTCTTCCACGATTAACACATCACCGTGGAACTAATTCAGTGCACTCTCGCTCGCTGTTCTCGTGGTTCTCTCCGTGTCTTCTGGTCCTTACGTATGGAGCGAGTCTCTGCTGGTCTTACTCGAAACACACCGGAAGACCACGTTTTGGCTCGCGACTTTCCGGTGATTTACTTGCTGACCACTTCCTAAGTGCATTTTTTTACGGCGGTAGATCCTCATACGAGACGAGTTCCTAGCGTTTTCGTCAAGAAATAAACGAACAACATGTTCTTTTTTCAGTACCATTTTAGGATATGAGGACCCTTCTTTCAATCCTAGAAAACTTGAACTTTATGAATAAATCCAGACAAGCCTCTGTATTTATCGAATTTGTAAAACAAATACACATACTCACTACAAATTTACTGGTTATACATGAGATCCGAATTTTTTTTTGTGGCAAATTTCAAGTGTCTGGATAATTTTTACGGATCATTCTTGTTTCGAGAATGAGTCCGGTGCGGATTTTAGAATTAAATGATCAAATTAGCTTCAAGTTTTATGCTTGGAATAAATTCTCGTGGCGAACGTTGGAGCGGGCCCCTCTCCACTTAAGATTAGCCAACACTCGGCATTCACGTTGCGCCTTACATCGTATAGAGTCCTTCACGGGATTTTTGACCTCACTATTCCATAGATACCGATTGAACATTATTATTCCTACAAATAATAATCCGTTGATTTAATGCACTTTTACAGAAAGAGCGTTTTTTTTTTTCTTAGTGCCGTTTTGTTCTTCTCTGAACTATTCGCATTTTCTATGTAATTTCTTATTTAAAAAAAAATTCCTTCATTTCTGTGTTATTTTTCAACAAAGTGTACTTATTCCTGATATTTTCTGGCTTTTTTTTTTTACGAAACCAAACCGTAATGAGCAGTGCCTACCTTTATAAACTAATTAAGTATGTATTTTAGCTGCTGATTTCTTTTTTGAACTATCTTGTACTTCGTAACATGTTTAATCTCGTAATTCATTCGAATGTCATTGCTAATCAATGAAAATATGTTTTCTGGGAAAAAAAAGATCCTTATTTAAAAATGCAACGTCATACATCCAAAATTTTGATGAACTCAAAAACATCTCATGCTTACTTATTTTTGTATAAATGACCTCTAACAATATTATTTTTTGATGTGCTAATTTTTTAAGCGATTTTATAGGAACTTCTGAATTTTACGCCTCATTTTCGTTCTTATCTTTTAAAAAAAGACCAGTTATATTTACAAATGAATAAATACATAAATGTATTCCGAAATCGTTCACCTACAGTGGTGCACATAGCGCAGACGGTTATTCACTGGATATTTTTTCTCATAACAAGAAAACATTCTCCAATAATAATTTTGTGTACAGGTATTTTTGCAGTTGTTTTATGTCGTCTCCAAAGCAACATTTTCAAAATAACTACGTAAAATTCTTTTGCGAAAGCAGGAGAACAAAAACAAAATGTTGTACCTCAAAAAAGGATGTTTTTTTACATTTGTTTATTCCTACGTAGAATACGCCAGGATATTTTTGCAGCTTTCAACTTCTCGGCTAAATGGTTCCACTAGCTGACCGAAAAAAAAGTGCTAAAGTTAGCCTCTTGAAAAGATTAAGCTTCGAAGAGGAGTAGGATAAAAAGAGGTCCCATTCTAGGGGACATTTGGTTAACTTTTTGGCAGTATACGCTTCTCATATACTTTTCAAGGAAGTAATGATTGTTCGCTGTTCTGCTTGGGTCCCATATTTTCACGAATTTCGAGGGTTAG
This sequence comes from Necator americanus, assembly GCF_031761385.1. Taxonomy (NCBI): domain Eukaryota; kingdom Metazoa; phylum Nematoda; class Chromadorea; order Rhabditida; family Ancylostomatidae; genus Necator; species Necator americanus. Next base: position 2,929,991 of record NC_087376.1, read on the forward strand.
TGCTTCGAAACTCATTATCGAACTCTCGAGGGACAGTACACAATATCGACAAATATGTCAAGTATCTCCTTAAGAGCTCTTAACGTTATGAGCTTCTCCAAAAACCTTAGAATACGTTTTTTTTTTTCGTTCCACAATTCTCCATTCTTCCAGAAATATGAGGCAATATTGAACATTTTATAAGAATAGCGTTAAATACGTCTTTTGACGAGATTTCGTCAATTTATTGTCCTCCGGAGAAGAACTACCACTTCCTTCGCAACATCCTGCATTCATCCAGTTCAAAGCCTATTGTCCTCCGCGACTATATTGATCTGTTTCAGTTGAGTCGAAATGGGTCAACGTGAGGTCGATTTGCCTCAGCTATTCAGCGATGTTTCTCGCACCATCAGCGGTATAACGAACATTATGGGTGCTGGGCCAAGTCAAGGTCGGTCATTTATATTTCTAATGTAATTCGTAATGTCGACTCGATTAATTGCATTCGTGTGAAACGAAAAAAAAATACCACTTACAGGCTCGTAAAAATCATGTAACGATAATAAACCAATATATAAAAAACGTTTCGAATAGCTTTTAGAAAATCCACTTTTTCAATCAACGATTCTTTCCGGAATTTTTTCTTCAAAATTTGTTTGGTGAAAGAGAAAATTTCCAGGATTGTTTGTATAGAATCGATGAAATTCTTAAACAAACAACCATTGAGAGTGTTTGAGTTGTTGAGATGGTATTGGTGTGCACGGAGGTTTCTCCTGTCGAATTTCGTTTGCTTTTATCTCTTATTAAGTTGATTTAAGAAAATTCTCAACAAAGCTCTCAACAATTGCTTTCTCAGATGTCTCAGAAATGGTTACGGTTAATTTCGTTCTGACTATCTTATTCAAAATGTGAACAATTTTAAAGGTATCACACCACGAATCTGAGATGGCACGGATTTCAGGTGGAGTATTCGTATACGGGACGGGAGACTATGGAGAAGAGGCTGATTCCGTCCATTTCTTCCTAATTACCGTAAAAAACGGCCCGGAATGTGCGGCGCTGCACAAGGCTGGCGCGCTCCAGTCGAATTCCTTGTAGAAAATAGTGCGCCAGAACGCCTGAAGCCGCATCTTCCGGGCCGTTTTCTACGGCAATTAGGAAGAAATGAGCGGAATCACCCTCCTCTCCATGATCTATTATCACTTAGAAGAATACTTCACCTGAAATCCATAACACCTCAGATTCGTGGAGTGATGCCTATAAACCTATGAATTAAAAGTATCAATTACATACAACATAAGAAATTGTGCAATACGTCAATTACAATGTGTTGTACGTAATACGACACACCTCTAGTATGTTCCCCTATTTCTCAATCCGCCTCAGCGAGTATGTATATGTATACACGTTGTGCTAGGTACCGAACTAGTACCAGGAACATGTTTTTTTCCTCAAATTTCCGGTTCTACCTTTTAGTATTTAACTTACTAATTTAATGAGTTCTTTTGTAGATTTTTATTTGGAAGTTTGAAGTCTCTATAAAGGAATATAATAAGTCAAAATGTTGAGGAGGAGTGAGTAATTCCTCCGCGATTCATCACTCTTTTTTTAATGTCAATATACAGTGAGTCACGGTTAATTGCCTTACAAACATTGCTGTTGCAGCTTTCCTACTGCTCACATTAGACGAATTTACGCTTCAAATTGATCTCTTTTTTTTGTGATCAAAGATTATTTCCAAAACAGTTTAATGCTACATTTCTAGTATATTCCAAATGTATTTCCAGAATATTTCATCGTGATTTCTTGAAATATTCCTACTTGTTTTATTTTAAACGGTAAATAGCTAGAGGTAGAGGCTAAAAAACACACTTTTTTAGAATCATTCTTTTAAATTCATGCACCTTCAAGCGCATCACTCTCCACGTCGGTAGATCGCCACTGACAAGTTGATCTGGATCGTTTTAACATAAACTGGATTCGAGGAGGGCAATTATAAACGAGCCTCGCCTGGTCACTCATCTCTGCGTTCACTTGAGTTGCGGTTAAACATTTCGGTCACGCGGCTGACATTTCTGTCAGCTGAGCTTTTCCGCTCGTTTTTGGTCTACTCACTTCTGAAATATCCTCGCAGAATCCTAGACTTTGTAGATGTTTCTCTGATTGTTTAAATTATTGTGAAATCCTTAAATTCAGACGCTCCTGACGCTTCTCCGAGCGGTGCATCAACAATGGTTGGAAGCCTATTCGGGAATACTTGCTTCAAGGCATGTGGTATGGAGGACATCCAGTACGCGGCAAGGGTATGAAATAAGTGTTTAACGTGATTTACTTTGTAGTAACTAACCAGTTGTTCTTTGCAGTCCGCTGGAGATATGCTGATAACTCTACGTTTTTGTATTATGGCGACAACTGTCATCTTTTTATTGTGTCTGATCATCCTAACTGGAGCAATTCTGTACACTGTATGTAGAAAGGTTTGTAGTTAACTAGTATGATAAATAATGGTAAGGTACGGATGCGAGTAGATCACCGTCAGTTGACCCATTTGAAGGACAGTTGTCGGAAGTTGTGTTGTTGGCAATAATTGTCCACGGCTGCCCTGTCCCGTAATCGGAGCAGGGTTATTTCGCATTGAATTATTTCCAGCAACCTGTCACACAGCAGATTGAACCGAATCGGTTCGCCTCGTGAAAGACGACGGAGACACACTCAGGAATTCTAACACATAATTCTTGTGTTTCATGTGTAATTGTGCTTACAAACCTCGGATGCGTGCGTTTTATAGAAATTGATCATTTCTGGGTGAAGTTCTCTTTCAATGAAAGGAAGAGTTGGCAGGGAAATGTCGGATAACCTCTAGCTTATCCATCAAAATGGCACACTTCCATATTTTTCTTTAGATGGTCGTACAAAAACATTTTTTATTTCTTCCAGTTCACAAATTCTAATCACCTCTGAAATAATCTCTATAATTCTAAAATCTCTTTTTAGATTATACAATTTTTCCCTTCAATCTGATTTAACTCCTTTAAGGAAACATTTCTGGAACTCAACAATTTCAGAGCTCTTAACGGATTCTTTTCCTCAGGATTTTCAATATTTTTCTGTAGATCATGGGAATGAGATTTATACAATTTTTTTGTGTTACTAGTATATTATGGAGGACGGAGTAACATCGCATTCAAATACACATTTCAAAAAAATCACAGAAAATCACTTACATCCAACGATATCCTAGAAAAAAAATGGAGATTTTTGAAAGACAGTATCGTAAAAATCGAAATATCAATAGAAATAAATAAATAGTAATAATGATAATAAAATAATAAAATAAGTAATGGTTGTAACAAATTCGCGTCCAGCTCAAATTAAGAACTCATACTAAATAACAGTGGGAAAACAAATAAGAATAAATTAATGATAAATAAGAATGAATAAATAATGACAAGATACATAATTATAATAAATAATAATATAGTAATAATATAATAAAATAAATAATAATAATAATAACGAAATATAAGATTTTGCACCTAACAAAATTCTGTAATGTTTGAATTTTTTTCTTCGGATATTCAGCTCGAAAACATGTGACTCTCTCTTCGACAGTTCATCTAAGAAATATGATGACGTTTTTCGGTTGCGAATTCGCAAACAGACGTCGATCTAACGGAGGAACGTCGATGTTTCCTCACGTTTTCGCTCCGCATCGACGATCTCTCTTGTCTCACACTTTGCGCGTGTCGTTTTGCTTCTGTGTACGCAAGGAAATTCGCACACGTTCGATTATTTGGAAAAAAAAAATTCTACAAGAACCTGTTTTACCTTCGGAAAATATTTTCGAATGAATCTAGTTTCGAAAAGACTTGTATGAAATTCTTGTAGATGTAATTCGTGGTAGATATAATTGATACATAGTGATCCTCGTACTATCAGCGGGTTTCTTTGATCTCCGATAACCATCAATAGGTTTGAGGTTGATAATAAGTTCAACATGGTACAGTTCAACATCTATTAATTTTGAGAGGAAAATCACACCTAGAAAACTTTAGAATGTTGTCCACGATGGAAATGTGACGAAAATCACGCAGTGACGTTTCGTGGAGCATTGTTTATAAAAAAACAGCAATAATTATTCAATGTATTTACAAATTTTCACGAGAAGATAAAAGAACGAAGAAGAAGAGATACCCAAGAGACTATTTTTAAATTTTCACCCTCGAACTTTTTCGCTTTCATAGATCTCTGGTTCATAAAATCATGTCTACTTTTATGTTACGACCCTTAACACTTAAACGTCAACTCATACGGAGTGTTTTAGGGTAAAGGGAGCTCCAAATCACAAATACAGTCCGCTGAACCTTTGGTGAAGTCAAAGACTCATCGTGAGTACTTCCATACGAGTAATGAGACCACCCACGTAGCGTTAAATCTTCACGTGTTTTGTGCGTATAGTCTTAAAGGCATTACTCCACGAATCTGTGGTAGTACGGATTTCAGGTGGAGTATTCGTATACGGCATAGTAGATTATGGGGAGAGACTGATTCCGTTCATTTCTTCTTAATTGCCGTAAAAAACGGCCCGGAAGATACGGCTTCGGGCATTCTGGCTTACTTTTTTCTACAAGGAGTTCGACTGGAGCGCGCCAGCCTTGTGCGGCGCCGAATCTTTCGGGCGGTTTTTTACGGCGATTGGGAAGAAATGGACGGAATCACACTCCTCTCCATAATCTACTATCCCTTATAAGAATATTCCACTTGAAATATGCACCACCTCAGATTCGTGAGGTGATGCCTTTAAACAACAGAGTTAGATGTGGTCCTGTGATGCACCTCAATGTGTGGTTACCTAGTCTGAATATTTAGACCATAGCAAGTTCATCCCTTCACTTTGAACACTGAACTGCATGAAATCCAGAAATATTGATTAGAAATAGTGTGTGGAACCGTAACATGAAGCAAGTGAAGTGGTTATACTCTTGCATGTGCTGACTTATTATTTTTGCACAGAGAGGGAGGGAACTCCTCAGTTTGTAGGCCTATGCATATATAAAGTTATGAAAAGGTTGCAACATTTTTAATTTTTTTTTTTTGAAATTACTTTATGCACAGTCTATAGATAAGGCTACGGAGAAAAGCTTTTGAAAAGTTCACTTCCGAACGCTTAACAAAATTTGCGAAATTTTACTATGAACCACTGCTATTTCCGAACATAAACTGATCACTACGCTCTCTAAATCCTACTGTTCCAAACTACTTTCTGTAAGGGTATATAAAGAGGAAAATTTAAGTCAATAAACCTCAAACCTCAAAGATCTCAAAGAACTAATTAAAGAAGAGTGTTAGTATCGAAATAGAAGCAAGAGAAATGAGGAAAGCGAGAAACTGCGACGGAAATCGCTTTGGAAACAGGACGTGATTAGTGCGATCCCAGTTATTGAGTAGATCATAAGCAGATCACTAGCGGAAATCCGAGAAAGGAAATAAGAAAAGCGTAAGAATTTGAATTGATAACATTTGAAAGATGTAGTTTTTTTTTCGTTGGAAAGTAGCTTTAATTGATTCTTCATACGTACATACATCCTCGTATTCCATACGATTTTCTAGGATTTTGTAGATTTTTCGCTGAAATAAAGAATTAATTAAAATAACCAAGGATTCTTCACGTATTGCAACCGTTTCGTGACTTGCGGGTCTTTTAGGAGAAATTGAGATGCGCTCTTCTTTCTCTGTGGTGCTTATGTTTGTTCGAACGACCCGTGACTTATTCTCTTATTTTTGCCTCGGGCTACATGCGGTTGTGATGGTAAACATAAGTACAGACGTCTGTAAAATACTTTATTTGTTCGCAGCACAAGTCTACCATGTTTCCTTTGTCCCTTTGATTTAGTCTTTTCAATTTCCTTCTGGATAAAATAAGTTCTACTAATGATATAGTTTGGAAATCTTAAAAAGTTACAGTTAACAAGCGCAAAAAAAAAATGCATATGAAAATACTCTTACTGAAGTAATTCCAGATCAAGTAAATCTATGACGTCTATTTTGGTTTTATCAAACATTTTTATGGTTTTATATCATTTTTTCTCCACAACTTCATTCATAGGAAGAGTACAGTACAAGTTGCTTCAAATGATGTGTGTAAATCAGTGATTAGAATTTCTCGTCGACCTTGGAGTATCGAAAAATTTTTGTGCCTTATTTTCAGTCAGCTCCAAGAAGATTCCCGTTACCAGCGTTTGTTCGTGACGTCTTCCCCGCACGACAGGAAACTGCTAAGGAAGGTCATAGCACTTAAGAATTACTCTGATGTAATCGCTTACCTTAATATATTTATGCAAGGGAATTTTCCTCCTTTTTTTTATGAGGATTGTTTTGTTATATGTGATACCTGTGTTTTAATATATGTGATACCTTATTTGGAAGTGAATTCATCTTCTTATTATTTAGAAGATACTATCGTTTCCTTGATCAAATGTGCTTCTTTCAAACTAGTCGAGAATTTTTTTGAGCTTCATAATAATATTTCTGGTTTCTGAATGATTTTAGTCCGGAAAAATATACGGAGTTTTTGGTGTATTCACGTGTAAATATGTTTTCCGGAGAATGTGCTCATTACTAGATAAAGAATTTGAATTAAGTAGAATTTTGAATTGAATTTTGTCTAATTATTAGCAATTTGATGTGTGTCATGGAGTTTCTTAGTGAATAGTACGGAGCTGTATTTGTTTGTGAGTCAACAAATTTGCTGGTCCACCTCATTTTATTGCTAAGGGAATTATTTGAGGATCAAATTACAGTATTGGGTGGAATTTCAATCCACTTAACAGGAGGTATTGGTTCCATGAATTCGAGTGCCAGCGCGTATTTAACCACAACTCTTCGTGTAAATAGTAACGCTGTAAAGTTACGAGAACAGGATTTCGACGAAAGATTTTCTTTGTGATTTTCGATTCGGCCTTGCTGTTGCTGAGAGTTCTGGAAGAATTAGTCGAAAATGAAAAATTGACCAAGAACTCCACGTAATCTTTAGCGTTTGATGTCACTAGAATTAGTACTTCATTGTGCCCGTCAGGATCTCGTATACTTCTTGGCCTACGGGCATCTACTGCGTCTAGAATGGTACGTCAGCTGAATAGAACTACCTCCCAATTTCTTTCGTCGCTGCAAAGCTATTGAAATTAAAAGGCTTTTCAAAATATCTCTTCCTATTCCTTTCTAAGAAAATTATGGTCATCCAGAAATTATGGTGATTCTTCTTTTGTTTTTCTCTCTCAATATCGGGAAGTAGGACAATCCTATAAATCTCAAAACATCAACCAAAGTGGTCTGCTCTCAAATTCCTTGTACTATAAGAAGTTCACTTCATACTCTTCATTACAAATGTTACAGAAATGATCGGTAGGATATTTAACGACGAGTTCCATCCTCGAAGAACACACCACCGTCGATAGCGCAGTATTTGGGGCAGATGCCCTTCTCTCCTGGTTTTCCGTCGTTTCCTGGTCTTCCAGGAGTGCCAGGATTTCCGTCACTACCGGGCCGTCCGTTTTGTCCAGGTGGTCCTTTCTGTCCAGGTGATCCTGAACAGAATAACTCTAAGTGAGCATGAAATAAACGGACACTATACTGCTCTGGAAAGATTATCACAAACCTGGTTTTCCATCGTCTCCAGGCTGTCCAGCTGATCCTTGAGGTCCAGGTGGTCCTGGTGCTCCCTTCTGGCCGGGACTTGGAATGCTTACTGGGGCGACAATAGCTGGACGACCAGGTTGTCCGGGCGCTCCCGTTTTTCCAGGGCCTCCTGGGGGCCCAGTTGGTCCCTTAGGTCCAGGTCCGCCAGGAGATCCATCCATACCTTTAGGTCCAGGTCCTCCAGGCGCTCCATTATCGCCAGGCAAACCAGGTGCACCTGGGTTTCCATTCGCTCCTGCTGGGCAAGGTTTGCATGGTGGCCGAGTGACGTCATAGCATGGTCTCGGTGGTGGACGGCCAGGATTTCCTGGCTGTCCAGCAGCTCCGGGCTTTCCTGGACGTCCAGGTCTGCCAGGTGCACCTTGAGGGCCAGCTGCTCCGGGAAGGCAGCATCCTTGGCACGAGTCGCCAGCATCATTAAAACCAGTGTCGTATCCTCCAGTCTGACGGGCGGTACGATTTCCAGCCGGGATATCACGGATTCTGCTAACATCAGACCATACGGATTTCACCGATTCCTATATTTAATGCATTCTGCATTAATGCTGTTAGATTCATTGTGGAAGTAGTTCTCACCTGGCACTCCGTCATTTCCAGGTTCATTCTGTCGCGAACATGGCTGACATAGTTGTATACCATCGGTAGCGTGACGCATATCGACAGTATGGCAACGGCCGAGAACGAAATCGCTGCGTAACCGACAAGACGGTACGCCTGAAAATCAAGATCGTTGGAATAGAGTCATGAAATGAATTTGAAAAGAAATTCACCTTAATTTTTGTGTCGATATCCATTGCTGGTTACGATAGGGAATCCTTATCGTATTTAGCTTTATATAATCGTTTTTGTTTTGTTGTTGTTGTTGCGTTCGAGGTTACGCCGATCATTTTCAATGTCGTTTGTCTACGATTCTCTTGATTTTGTGAACTATTTCACTCTTTTAATGACTAGTTTGATCATTAAATGATAGCCGCTACTACATTCGACTACTTTACACATAACTAAATAACGAATTGTCAATTCCCCAAGTTTTGTTTTGCAGGAAGTTTTGCATAACTTTCGTTATTATTCTTCATTACGAATTAAATGACGCAGTGAAGAAATTCGCTAAATATTCGTCCAAAATTCCACAAAACCACCATTGGTATTGATTGTTCTACTAACCTATCACTTTACTTTCAGATCCTAGACATTTCGACTATAAGACCTACATATTTATTATAGAACACCTTAGGTAGTTCCATGTTCTAGTTCTGGATAACCCTTCTAGCCTAATATTCTTAGAAAAGAGAATATTTGTGCTTGTGATCCAGAATTTCCAAAATATTGAGCAACGTTTATTTTTCTCTAATAAAAAGACCGTTTTTCCAAAATATCACTTTAAAACAGAAACAATAATGTGGATAACTATTTCGGATTTTCAGAAAGTTCTATTTCTTCGACACGTGGTCGAGCCATAATCGCAGCAATTTCAGGACCTATCGATCGTTTCGTAGAATAGTTCGAATATACATCTTCTAACACTTCTGCATCATCATCATCGGTTGTCCAATCCCTAGACGACAAGGCTCGGATAAAAAAAAAAAAACAATTCTTAAATCCAGAACTCATTCTCACCATCCGTATGGAGTTCGTGTCCGTAAATAGACAATTTGTGTGAATACATCACTAACATCCTTTCTCAGTACGAATACAACTACGAATTTTAGCGGAACTAATACGTAGTAGATTAGTATTCCTATCACATCCGTCTCTTTATGCATCATCCTGAAATGTTTCAAGGAACATTCGCTTCACACTATAGCGATAGTCATCGTAATGTTTTCTTTTTTTTGGATGGACCTTTCCATAAAACGCAGACAGTAGGCGAGGATCCGTGAAAATTCATAAAATGACTCACCGAAGAATGGGAAATACGCAATTGTTAGCAGATTCTACAGATGCACAGTACATCGGTCTATTCCATTTTTCTGGAAAAAAATTACATGATTAGTATGTACTTCAGTAAAAGTTATGTATTATACTTTAATCCATCCATAAGGATATCTAACTAGCCTCTAGTCTAAGGTTTCTATCGAGTTTCTGAGCATGTACACAACAGCGATATTCAAAAATGCAAAAAAAATTGTGAAAAACATAGGGTTTGAGGGAATTCTGGTAATAGTACTCCAGAACCTTCCTCATTGACAGGGTGTAATGGATCCTATGCAGTTAAAAATATCAGCCCAGGAATCTGGAGTGGTATGGATTTCCGAGGACCAAAGACTACACAGGGTCGTCAAGTTCAGAAGTGGGTGGAATCTCGCTCATTTCTTCTTAATCGCCGTAAAAAAACGGCCCGGAAGATACGGCGCGTGCGCAAAGGCGGCTCGCTCCAAAAGAACTTCGATCGTTCCGGGACGTTTTCTACGACGAGTTCTATTGGGACGCGCCACCCTTGCGCACGCTCCGCATCTTCCGGGCCGTTTTTTACGGCGATTGGGAAGAAATGAGCGAGATCCCATTCGTTTCTGCAATCTACGACTTCGTTTAGTCTTTGACTATCGGAAATCCACACCACCACAAATTCGTGGGATGACGACTTTAAACAAGTAAACAAACATGTAAACACTATCTCTGATGTTCGTTTAGCAACGCTAACTGATGAAACGATTTGTGGAATTTCTGCAGGAGTAAGTCCATAAAATATCTGCAAAAAAATTGCACAAATTTGTATCGTAGACAGATGTAACTAATGATAATATAATGTAACTACAAATTTCCTTTCTAAGATGAAGCACAAAAATAAATGGGAGGTTCGTTTGTTGAACATCAACTTCCATTCCTTCACTTTAAAACAGGGCTTTATCAATGAGAGTGTGGACAGTCTGATAAAAAGAGTACAGGAAGAAAAGAGAGAAGAGAGACTTTAAAAAAAGAAAAAGAAAAAAGAAACCAAGTATAAATCAATACTAAATGATCGAACGCATGTAGGAAAAAGGCTTTAAGATGTTATCAAATTATATATCTACTACTCACCATCAAGTTGACAATATCCATGTAAAATATGAGGTGAACAACAGTTGTGAGCTGACTGAATGGTATTCCATACGTTGCACTGAGCCGTACCTGCTTTGACCTGAACATCTACACAGAGTTCGACAGATTAAAACTTTAACCAAGTAAAAATGTTGTAAGAAATGTGGATAACAACATTATCCTGTCTCCGAGGAGCGGTCATGGATAATAAAAAGATACTTCACACAAGAAATCAAATTATGGACCGAGTATGATAGAGTCCAATTAGGAAAGCATACCACGAAATTTGCAATGTTGCGATCTGTCCAGGAAAAGATAAGGTTAAGGGTGTAGTTACGAGTATGAGCATGACCACTCCCAATTCCCACTAATCGTTCTGAAAAACGGCGTGGAAGACGGTCTTCCGTTACGATTTACCGTACGAGACACCTTATAACGCGCCATTCTCGTGCAAACGCGCCGCGTCCTAGAGCGAATGGACGGAAATCAGTGACGCCTTCCTAACGGCTTAGGCATGTTGAACCAATAGATAAGCTGCTGAGGAATCGATGCATATACGAAGGTGGCGGGTTATAAGGTGTTTCGTAGTTAGAATTGTAACAGAAGGTCGTTCCCCGCCGTTTTTCAGGATGATTAAGAGGAATTGACCGTGTTCACGCTCATGATTGCAATCTACACCTCTTACCTTTTTTCATGGGGAAATCCATACATCATCAATGTCGTGGTATCCTGCCATTAAAAAATTATATTTCTGTCCACATACCTGTTCTGTGGTAACATTTTGAATATGTTCAGCAATATTTCTATGCACACCACTCATGTATTCCACTAAAGGTGCAATCATAACTGCATCAAGAAGAAGCAATGGGACCATGAATAACCAGTAAGCGGAAAGTAGATAACTGTTTGAAACTAGTACCCCAATTAAACCACATACACAAGTGAGAAACTGAAAAGAAAAACACGAATTCACGAGGATAACACTCATAATAAGCCTCGTCTTTACAAAGAAACCTTAAATAACCGACCTGAACAACGATAAGAACGGAATAAACGATAAAAATTGGGCTAGTGAGTCTGATTGGAATTAGATACCACCATTTTTCTGAGATCGTTTTGGCAATATAGGCTACAAGAAGAACCTGAAAAGAGTTGCTATCCACAAAAAAAAAAAAAAAACTCTGGCAGTAAAATGAATTCGAACACATACTCGCTTACCTCAACGATAATTATAGAGCAATTTACAGAATATATCCAACGACGATAATTGGCCATACGAAGATAATTATCAGTAATTAATCCGTCGTACAGTTCCCGTTTAATGGGTAGAAGATGAAAAACGAATCTTAGCTCGAGGTTCTATGTTTCAACAAAGCAGGTATCTAATAAGACGCGTTGGCGATGTTTATTCTATAGATTTCAAACTGTCTCGTTGTTCAAATGCGCAGCTCATCGACCTGATGAGTCAACTAATGAAAAAATTCGCGAAACGTCGAAATTACATAGAAAAACTGACGATGTTTCTGCTTACTTTATATGCACTATTTATACGGCAAATTAAAAAATCGATATTTTATCATTGACGTATTCTATGAATGCTTCAACATATGCAAACTAGTCTGAAAATACAAAGAAGATTCGCCAACTCTGCTAAGAACAAAGGAAAATATTTGCTGAATACGAAAGC